>NW_010972438.1:4241135-4241916 GCF_000737465.1 Haliaeetus leucocephalus
CCCCCCCCCGCTCCAGAAGAAGGGAGCCGCAGGATTACGGCGGGTGGTTCGGCGGTGAAGGGTCTGTGGCGAGGCTCGCGTTAGGCGGCGGGGGCAAAGCGGCTCACGGCTTGAGGTGGGGGCAACTTCGGGGAAGAAAGTTGGGTTGGGTGGGTCGGCGGTCTGCCGCCCCGGCGGGGTCGCGGCTGAGGGGAGCTCTGTGGTAAAGGGCTTCCCGCCAGAGCCGAGCCCAGCCGCCCGGCTCCCCTCAGCCCTCCCGCGCCGCGCCCCGCGGGAGGGAAGGAAGAAAGGAGGGAAGGAAGGAAGGAAGGAGCCGCGACCACCGCCGTGTGTGGGGCCGCCTCCCGGGCGCCCAAGTTGGCGTCGCGGCGGGGAGAAGCGGGGCCGGGGGGGAGCGGGGCTGCGCCCCGGGCGCTGGCGGCGGCGAGCGCGGGGGAAACGGCTCCAGCTGGGATCGCAGCCGGCATCGGCAGGCAGCTGAAGGGGGGTAGGTTTAAAAACAAAGGGGGGGGGGGTCCCTGCCCGCTTTGGGGGAAAGAGCGGGGCTTGGCGTGCTGCCTCGCTGAGCGCATCTCCGGTCCAGTGCAGAAAATAAGGCTCTTCCAGGTAAGGTCTAGCACGGGCGCTTCGTACGTGTTCCTGCAGCACCGGTGCAAACGCACCGCTGCTATTCGCCTGCTTGATTTTTTTTTTTTTTTCCCCCTACTAATTGCATTAGCGAGGCACCTCTCTTTCCTGCGTGCGCGGGGGGGAGCCGCTGTCCGACTTTTCTCCCCCCCCC
>NW_010972438.1:4241926-4281187 GCF_000737465.1 Haliaeetus leucocephalus
GCTGCCTCTCCTCCTCGGTTGCGAACGCTCCGCGAAACGTCCTTGGTGCCGAGCCGCTTTCGGAGCGGTGGGAAAGCGGCCGAGGGCTGCGGGGATGGGCGCTGCTGGGGTCTGCCTGGTCGGCCTGGCCCGGGCGGCTGCACTGGGGCGGAAAAACTACGGGAAATCCGAATATTTGCATGCCTTTTTTTTTTCTTCCCCCTCCCCGGAAAATTTTTAAAGTGAGCCTGGAGTTACTCAAGTCCTAAAGCTGTGCTTCTCTGGCTTTGCTTTTAATTAACTACTAATAATTGTCTCAAATTTAAGACCGTGAGTACGTCAGCTTTTTCTTCTCTCTCTCTGGTGTCGGTGGGGATGCTAGCAAGTTGGTTTATAAAAAAAAAACCAAACCACCAGCCCCCCCGCCACTCCAGTGAAGGCTTTTTGAAAAGCTTTTTCTTTTTCCTCTTGAATAATCATTTAGCACTTTCTGTGCGTCATTCGGGATCGTTCAGTTTCGACTAAATTCTGACAAAACCAGAACTTTCCCATCAGACGAGGGGGAAAAGATTGAGCTAGATGTGAAGTTTCAGTGGTATCTCTCTCTCGGGGTAGTGGGTGGTAATGTGGCTCGGCACAGCCGATGGCTCTGCTCTCCCTCTGTTCCTGTAGCTCTCTGCTATAGCCTCTCTGCAGGTTGTCTGCTCTGGTGTTGGTTCTTCAACTAGTGATTTGCCTCCTCTTTTGGAACTCTTTGATTTTTATTTATGATTGATACCTTACTGGGTCTGAGCTGCTGATGTCCCCAGTATCACTGTGTGACCTTGTTGCCAATTAAGTATGGTGCCTGGCTGTGATTAACCTAAATCCAAGCACCATTTTGTTGTATGCGTCGGAGAGAGATCAGTCCATTTCTGATGTGAAATGATCCAGCAATAGCCTTGGGTGCTAACTGGTTAGTCATGATTACCTTACTGATGACATTCACACACACACACACACACACAAAATCACTAGCATACTGATTTTTAGCTGTCCTCAAAGTGCTTGTTTTATACAAGGGGAAATAATGTCAGTATTTTTATTACAAGTGCAAAAATGTAAAAATAAAAATCAAGACCTTATGAAGGATGAGCAAACTCTCCAAACTATTGACTGCAGTATTTTGCAAGAGAAACTTGAACTATAGCTTAAGCTGCCTGCCAAGTTTGTTCAGTGATGTAATTATTTAGTCTAGATGGAAAGTTATGAACAAATTATTAAAATTAGTAATGGAAATACTAAACTAACTTTGAAGCATTCGAAGTGTATTGCTAGTCCATGTGGAATTATTCCAGAAAGTTATTTATTATGCAAGAGACTTTCCATACTAACTGACAAATGAATTTGTGAAAGCATTTGAGGAAAATGGTTTAGTGAAGGTGTATAATTCTTCCTAAAAATGCTGCCGACTTGTTGGGGCTGCAATTTAAAGGCATATTGATGCCCTGTGATTTTTCCCTGTGCTTTGAGCTCTCTGTCCTGCTACACAGGCACTTCTCTTACTCAGCAGGGCTCCTACGGGCTTTATAGTGGTTTTTTACTTCTCTGTATTACTCTTAGTGTTGCCTTGCACTAGGAATGATCTACAGGCTTTGAGCTGAAAGCGTTGGTGTTTTCTGCCTATGTAAAGCAGTAGGAGGTGCCACTCGGGTCCGTGTTGTCAGAGCAGAGGATCTGCTAGTTGGCACTGGCATTTGCTATGGGATTTTTCCAGAGTTGGTTTTGCGGATGGTTGCTTAATGAATAGAACATCAGGTAGGGGTTGCCTAATTAATCTGCAACTTGGTGCCTTTTATGTTAAGGGAAGTAGAAATACTAGATTTTTTGGAAAGCCTGTGGGGTTCAGAGCTGCTGCGGAGCAGTGGCAAGCTCTGGCCCTGCACGTAATTCCTGTCGCTCTGGCAGTCATTCAGCTCCCATGCCGGTGACCTCAGTTAGGGTCTTGCACTGAAATCTGTGCATGTATCCAGTTGGCTGCACGCTTTGCAAATCCCTGGGCTTGGGGACTTAGATGTGTGAGTTATGGACCTACCAAAACAACTCGTTCTTTAAATTCCTAAAGAGCAAGTCACTGTAGCTATGTAGTGATGCCATATTTTCATGTTACTTTTCTATAATGTTTGTACTGGAGTTTCCCTCCACAAATAAACATTTCCAACCACTTGTGCGGGGGAATGGTTTTGGGATTTTTTTATGAGCAAGACTCACTGTCTTTCATTCTGTGCCACATCTATATGTTCTTGTGGTATTGTAATGGGAAATTTCTGCAAATAGGTTCAATCTTTTTGTGTTTCTTCCTGGAAGAGACTGATTCTTACAAGTGACATAAGCCAGTGGTTTTACATGAGCATAAGTGATTATCAGGGTTTACTTTGATACTGGAAGACACAGATTAACTGCAATCTGTAAACAAGACTTTTCATGCATTTGAAATGATGAAAGGCATGGTGGTGTGGTGCTGCTGTCTGATGCGCCAGCAAGCCTACAGAGAGAGGGAAGAAGTTGTTAGTGAAGAGGAATGACTATGGCTGGTGGTGAGTATCCCTCCTGAGTACAAAGACGACTTTGGATGACTTGAGAAATGATTACAAGATGGGGCTTGGTTTACTAGAAAATGCAAGGAAAATGGGAAGTCTGTTAATCTGTAAAGTTGGTTTTTGAGTGCATTAGTTTTCGTCCTTCTTGGTGCTGGCTTTGGCAGCTAGGTCTGTCTTGTTCTGATATCAAATATGTAACCTTCTAGTTCATATTTGGAAACTAGTGAACACTAGATTACAGTCAGCTGAGATGCATGGATTAAAGTTGAACACTACTGAAGTTAGAAGTGATGGGAAATGACTTATTCAAGGGGCTTCTGTGATGAATGCATTGCTTAAGCTCATGTTGTACGTGGGTGATGTCAAGATGGATTAAATGCCAAGATACTTTGAAATTGACTTTTGTTTAAAGAAGTTTAGAAACATTGATTTGATTCTTCAAAACTGTGCCACAGAAGCTGTCTCTGGAAATGGAGGAGCAGAAGACTTGCCTTGACGGTCATGCTCTGAAATGGTTGCTCTGTTGCTGCTATCCTTGACAAAACATATCTGCAGTGACAATAAGTCCTTTCCTAGGTCTTTTTTGTTTTGCAGCTCTACAGCTTAAGTTTCCCTCAGAGGCAGCCTCTTTTATCCAAATCACGAAAAGATCAGTCCGTGATTATCCCAATTAAAAACAATTAAAATGCAGAAACATGAAGTTGATAGAGTTGCAGTCTTCTCTTATCCTAATGTCTCCACCTTTGATTTAGTGAAGCTATTTAGAGTCATAGCTCTAACTTCTCAATGTAGATTTGAATATTCACATTTTATAGCATGTGGTGTAGGAGAATGCATTAGAGGAAAAAACTGAAGAATCATCAGTGATACCTTGTAATGTGCCTTAAGAGAGGAAAGAATTGGGTAAAGGCTGCAGGTTTGCATACACTGAGAAGTACTTTCCCGTTTACAGGTACTGATTCAGTGCTCAAAAGGCCACATTGTTCTCATGTCCATTGAGACAGTCGAACAGATCAAAGTTGATGGCCTTTTAAATGAAAGTGTATCCAGGAGGGTACTGTTTGGATAACAGAAATTGGGGGGCGGGGAGGGGGGAGCTTTGACCATGGTCAGCTTAAATTTACTGTACATAGGTTTTGGTGGTTTTTAGTGTGCTGTCTAATACAAAGAAAAGAGGAGCTAATACAGAATGAAGGGAAGTGGCAGGAGTTCAAAAAATCTTAAGGATTCTCAGTCCCATACTTGGTTGAATGAAGAGAGAAGGTGGTCAGCTGGTGAAAAAAAGCAGATAGTTGGGGTTTTTTTGTCAGGCAAAAATATGCATGTTGAAATTTGGTCTGAGAAAAGATCAATTAAAATACAGCTCAGAATGTATATAGCATTGGCTTTATTTGAAAGAGCAGGTAGTTTTATACTCTTAAAGTTTCACTTTTTAAATGTAATAAAGTATTAATATTATTCCTTAAAATCAATGATACTTTCATTTTGCATAGCTGATACAGGATTTTTTCCCAAACTATAAATTTTAAGTATTTTTCTCTTGAAAAATATATCTGTTGATCAATGTAAAGAATAATTAACTGGCAAAGTTGCTGCGTTTCCAGCTGAGTGAAACAGCAGTCAGAGCTACTGAAGTTATGCTCAGCCCTGAACAATCACGTCTGCAGCCTACTCGTGCTCTCCTGGAGAAACTTCCATAGTGAGAATGGACGGTATTTGAAACCAGGACATGTATTTTAGTATTTTGTTAATCCTGATTGCACACAGGAGAAGCTTTGTGTTTGCAGCGTTTGACTGTGAATCATGAAGCATTTAAAATACGTACTGCAGAGCTACCAATATGGTGGGCCCCCAGAAAATGACACACAGCGACATGAGCTGTAAAAGGATTTTGAACAAGTGCTTCAGATAATAGGAAGAGAAAACCAGAGATGACCAGATTGTCTGGGAGGTTTTTATTGATCAGTCAGTTATTGGGTGCTGGAAAATACAAGAATAAACCTCAGGTTTTTTCCATGAGAGCGTTATACTGCTAACTCACACCCCAATGCACCAAACTTGGGCCAGCATTTCTTCTAACTGTGTTGCTCTGAGGTACTTTCACAGCAATAGGTTAGATTTTTTAATTTTTTTTCCCTCCTTAAATAGTGGAAGTAAGCAAGCTGTTGTCAGAGAGACTAATTCCAGACAGTCAGGCTGACATTTATGGTTATGAAGAGCATGCTTTTGAAATTTAACAGTTGAGTGAATTATCTTTCTTTTCCTGAGCTGTTACCTGCTTTGTATCTTGTATCTGGAATTCTTGTAGCTGAACCCAAACACTGAAAAAAAACCCCTCACAAAACAACCCAACAAACAAACCCAAAACCCAACAACAAACCCCACCCCAAACCAAATAACCCAAACAAAAACTAAACATGACACATACCCCCCCAAAAAAACCAAACCCAAAACCGGTCCCTCAACATCAGGTAACTTACTGTGCAATGCTAGTATGACTTTATATGTATACATGTGGGTGAAGCAACAGTGCAAAAAGATACAGTGGAAGTTGTTTTCATTTAAAGGCTTATTCCTTCTGGTGTGCTGCTGTGATGGGCAGAGGGCAGGCATGAGGGTCTCTGTAATACAGTGCATATTATTTAAATTTCTGACCTGCAGTTTGAGGGGGAAACACAGATTATGATGACAAGGAGTTAATAAATGTGAGTGTGAAGGAGCTTATAAAATCTTTGTGTAAGGGAAACCTGACTTAAAAGACAGTGCCACCAACCTCCCTGTCATCCAGGGGGACCATGTGCTGCCTAATATGTTGCAGTTCCAACAGGCAAGGATGGAGCAAGACTCCTGTGCTGCACCTCTACCCAGGTGTGTGTCTGGTGGTGGCAGGTGTCTCTGCTTTTCTGATTGCAGCTTATTTGCAGCAAAAGTCCAGAATGATTAAACTGGTCCAGCTGTTACAAATTAGTTCCTCCATACTGTGTCTGAATGACAAAAACTAAAGCATTTTTTTACCATAGTAAGTCACTTGTGTAGTGCAGTGCCAGGGAAGCTGAGGAGTGAAGACCTGTTGTGCTCGAGTGAGGTGCGGTGGACGCAGCGCAAGAAGCACCAGAGGCGTTGGATATGGGCAGGTTTCATATCTTATTACTGTAGATCTATTCCTGTATGCTGTTTCTTTGGTTTTGAGATGTATAGTTGAGGAAAGGCATGCTTGTACATTCAATTGTAATGGAGAAGTGAGAAATCTTGAATTTTGCTGTAGTTTTAAAACAGTAGTTTGAGCTTCATTGAAAATTGATGGTTAAACCCAGATTACTTTGCCATCTACATTTTAATCCAAGCAGTAATGGTCCACCCTGGCATTCATTGTTTTAAAAAGTGCTCTTCTCCCTATTCCTGTCTTTTATGTACTGGAAAAAAAAAAAAAATCATACTATTTCTCTAGCACTCCTGAAATCACAGTGCCATGTTTGTAATTTGGGGAGTGTGTTTCAGTTCAATAGGCCTTGACAATTCTGAAGAGTGTTATCGCTCAACATATTTAGGTCTTCTGTGAAATTCAAAATATAATAAATTACAGCTGTTTGTAGCTGTAAACCTCTCTTTGGAGTAAATTGGTGGGGAAAATCAACGGGTTTTCCACAATCTGGCTTAATGTAAAGCATGGCCAGCATCCCTTTTGCTTGTACTGAGGTCAGGACAATCATTTTTAGTGTATTGCGCTACTTGACTACATAAGGAGCAATCCTGTCTAATCCAATCCAGAGCGGGTCAGTAAATGATAAATTTTGTTTAGCTTGCAAGCATACTGATTTTCACAGTTCATTTACAGAAGAATCATGCATCTCTGCGTTTGAAGACGCTCCATTTGTTGAAGTCGGTGTCTCTTAGCATTCCCAGTAAAATGTGTGAGAGGAAAAATACTGGTTTAATGGCATATTATCGTGGAGATATTTTACATGGAGAAACTGGTAAATCGGACTCGTATGGCTGATGCAGAAACCGTCATTTACTTTTCCTGAATATAATCAAATGTTTTGACTTCATCCTAGCTTCTTAAGGCTTATTGCAGTCACCTGGATGTGTGTCTGTCTGTCCTGCCTATCCGTCTGTCCTGCTGGTTGAGGATAGTCTGTTTCTAAAACCATGAAAACAGGGTCTTTGCTACCACCCAGCCACTTACTGGTGCCCTCACTGAGGGGGAGAGAAGCATCAGGGTGAGCTTGATGCTTATTAGATGTTGGAGCAGGTAGTAACCCTTGGTGGCCCTGATCTTGTAGGTGCAGGATAGTAACACTCTCCTGGGTGGTGGGATGGCGTGTTGGTAGAACATACATGTGCACGATCATGTGCAGTTTTTACATCAAAAACTCATGACTGAAATGTCAGGGTTTACTGTGATGACTTTTTACTTAAATGGTAACTTTTTTGGTGCTTGTTGCTACAAGTGTAGTGCAGGTCCTTGTGTGTGTGAAGCTGAGGTTATGAGTGGGAGGAAAGCTCTCTTCAGCATCCTGGATTATTTAACATCTCAGGCAAGTATGGTGATGTAGGTTGTAAATGACAATAAAAAGAAAAGGCTGTATATGCATGTATGTTTTACTAGGGCAATTTATAAAGCAGAGTATGGGTTGATAGCATTTCTGCTAGGTCACTGTCTGACCACCAGTACCTCTTTCCCGCTGAATTGCATTACGTGCTGGGGACATGCTGCTGGACAATTAAATAATAACAGTAAAATGTTCATTGCACTTTTTAAAAACAAATGCTCTGAAGAAACCGAGCACGGTAATCGAGTTATTAGCATATATGCTATCAAATATGTGCATGCACTTTTGAGTCCTCCCATTATTAAGATTAGTATAAGACCCTTTATATTCTCACCTTTAGTATTTCAAATCTGAACGTCCAAATGCCATGGAAAGTAGTGGTGAACATTAACTTAGTCCTCAAAAGTGTTAAGGAAAAATACATTTATCTTTCAGGTTAGTCTGTTGAGTTTTCTGTCTGCAGTTAAATTTTGTTGCAGGAAACTATATTGTTCATTGCAATAAGACAGACCAGAGGGTGTTTTTTAATAATTCTAAATAATTGCTGCAATCGATATACAACTTTAAAACAGCAGGATTTATAAATGTAATGGTATGAGTACTGTAGGATAATGATTATATGGGTAATTATTGCATATTATTGAAATACCTTCAAACCTGCAGTGGGATTTTTCTGGCATTTCCACAGTTACAGGAGAGAGCTGTGTTAAGTAAGGATCTTCCCTAACTCGTGTTCGCAGTGGTTGTCTCCTTGACCATATGTTTCTGTTTGGAAGCTTACAGTTAGCTGGTGAGGAGGATTTCTCTGGGCTGTGATGTAGTTCGAGCCCTGGAGTAGAAGCTTAGCAGTGATGCCAGGAGGAAGCCTCACTTCTGCAGGTGGGGCAGGATCTTGGGGCTGTAATAGGTGCATTTCTTTCTTGCTATGAAGCAATTAAATCACATTGTACAGTTTCTTATTGTTGCTTACCTCGCAAAAACTAGGGCTTTCTTAAAACACGTTCATTAAAGAGGTCAGTACTGTACTAACTATTAGTAATTATTGAGGTGGTGGAACAGGACTTTGTTCCAACAGTGCTTTGGCTTTTAAGTCCCTCCATCCGCTCTTCTCTATCCCATCTCCTCTAAAATTTGATCACTTTGAATACTCGAGGAGATGATAGTTGCAGAGAAACCAGAAGTGTATGAGAAGGAACAGCTGGTGCTCTTTGTTTCTTCTCCTGCTGCCAACCATGGCTGGTGAGAATAGTGAGTCAAGGGCATGGTCATGGAAGGGAGGCTGTTCTGGTGGCAGCTGCCCTTCATCACAGCCTTTTGACTGCCCTGAACATCCAGAATGATGTAAAAAGAGTCCATTGCCAATCCACCATGGTGTTGGGATGCACCATTTCAAGCCATGTGCTCAAATCTGCTTCGGCAGAGTTGAGACTGGAGGGAAGGAGCAGAGCTGAATTCAGGCTGGAATCAGCCTTTTAATTTTCGTGGTGTGGGGTTTTTTGTTGTGGTTTTTAAATTTTTTTTTTTTTTTTTTTAAGACTGGAGTATATGCCTGAATAATTGGTAGGCCACTGTTCCCATTTTGAATTACAAGGGCACATTATTATAAATACTTGCCCTTGAAACATATTTGAACTTATTAAGCACTAGTAATTTCTCTGTCACTTTGATCTGTACTGAATTTAAGTTTCACTTCATTGGTCCATACTGTGGAACTGTTAACGATACCAGTTGTTTCCTTTTAACCTTGGGGTTTAGGAATCTATTGCCTTAGAGTTATTAAAAGGCAATTGGAAACATATGCATTGAAAACATTTGTGCTGTGTCACAGGGGGATATATTTAAACATTGATTGATTGAAGTTACAACAAGAGAGTAGCCTTGCCACCTTTGAAAGTCGCCTGTTAAATAAGCCCTAGTTTTGAGCATTGGTACTGGCTTCTGGACCATTCAGGTCTGCATCTGGCTTTTTAGGAAAACTCCTAATGTTTTTGTACATGAATTGGCATTTGTTACACACTAGTGCTGGCTCTAGCTCTTTCCTTTCCATCTGTCATAGTTTTTGCTTGTGTTGACTAAACACATTGAGTGTGTTTTTTAACTGTGCAGGTAAATGTATGAAAATGAGTGTCTGCTTTGGGTAGCCTAGGTGGAAAGGGTAGGTTTTGTAACTTTTCACTCCTCTCTTTTGTGTGAAGGTGCATGTAAATATGTGAATCAAATCACTTGTTACCATAATGGCTTGTAAAGAGTAATAAGTGTAATTTATTCAGGGTTTCTAAGTGCTTTCACGTAACTGTCCTTCCAGTGAAGCTCAAACCACAAGATACAAGGAATTGAAGCTTTCCCCGAGACCATGGATCAAGCTAGTAGGTAAATATTAATATATCAGGTTATCTTTTCAAAAAATGCTTTCCTATGTCTGAATCTTACAAACTGGACGCTGTATATAGTAGTTTAAATCAATGGCAAATGCTGCTGAGCAATATACCTCCAGAAAGTTTAGTGGAAGCCCCATTGAAGGCTGTTAGTAGTAAGTTGATCAACTTATAGCAGAAGACAGGGAATCAACAGCTAAATTAAGACAGACTCCTAACTTGATTGTTTTCATGTTTGTTGTCCCAGTCATGAGCAGAAATACTTGCCTTAGGAAGTAATGTGTGTATTAACTGGTAGATAAAGTTTAAATTTTATGGAAGCTCTGCTAAAAGTCATACAGAGTATTAATCTGTGTGCTTGATTGTGTCATTCCTTGTGTTTTCTTCTGTGGCCAACATCTTTTTAGTTTATGTAATTGGAAAACGCTAAAAGTTAAAGGCAATGAGTTGGATATTTTGGGATCTTCGGGGAGACAATTTGCAAAGTACCCCAGTCCAGCTCTTCAGGTAGATATGTGTGTTGAAAGGAAAGGATGACTGCCTACTGCTCTAAGTTTGGGATACGATTGGGGTAATATTTGCTATTCCTTAAAAATGAGATCCTGAATATTAAGTTGAGTGTAACTACTGGAGTGGGGGTGAGTACCAGTGAATGGAAATGGGGGAGAAGTCTGTGTCACTGTGTTTACGAATGAAGTGAATGCTTAAAAGAGGAAATAAATGAGCAAATATGAAGAACTAAATACTGAAAATCCCTTTAAATGTTGAGTACTGAAATATGCAGAGATGTTTGCAATGTGTACATTGGCTGTATGGGGTTGGTAAATGTTTATCTTGTAGTCTATGTAATGCTACTTATGGCAGATTACTTCAAACACATGAAGGTCTCCTGCAATGATGGCTAAATTTTTAACCCTTCTTTTAAAAGAACTCACATGTAGCTTGCAAACTTTGAAGAGTTGTTTGGTCATTATTTCATCTCTGCAGATGGGGAGACTTGGGGAGGTGAAGGAGGGTGTCCATGATCAGTGGTGTAGTCAGGGGTGTTGTAAATTCCTGAGGTTCACTGCAACTTGTCGCCCATCCTGCCTCCTAGGGGAACAAGGGGAAAATGGTGTGTTAATTACTCTCGTGATTATGAGTCGGTATCTGTAGGTGGAGCAGGGACCACTGCAGCACTTCATTTTAGTGCCAACTCTCTTCTACCCTCTTTCCCAAGAGCCTCTTATCCTCTGGCCAGACATGTCTAGTCACCCAGCAGGACATCCGTGCTTCCCTGCGGATGGAGGAGGAGCTGAGGAGGGTGGCCAGGGGAGGCGCTTGGGTGTCCTCTGAGGGAGAGGTGTGACATGATGCTGAGCCTCTCTGCTGAACCATCTGCTGGGATTTTTCTTCTTTTTTTTTTTTTTTTAAATAAAGCCTGGAATATTGAAATGGAGAAGCGTTTGATTCTTCACTTTAAGTGAATTGATTTCTTTGCTTTATCTGTTCTGTAACCTGATTTAAACCAGACAAATTAAACCAACTTTAACAGGGAGAGGTTTTATGTTTATCAGCCATATGGTATACTGGGTTTTTAATGTATCAGTTTCTAGCTCTCAATTTTATCTTTAGAATTTTTCTTGCCTCTTTTTTCCATTAAATTCTGAAGCAAGCTGCTGAGGTCAGGAGGTTGCAGATGATGCTGCCATATTAAAAAGGGGAGGGGGAGGAGTTTACAGTAGAAATGAGTTTTACCTGAAAATTTGCAGAATTCATTAGTTGAGGCTGAGTTATGGTGGAAAATAAGCATTGCTACATGTGTCTTGGAGTTTTTGCCACTTCCAAGCAATGCTCAAGATGTAAGTTTTTAAGTCTCCTTTATGTGCAGTCGTTGGTTTACAGGATAAAAAGCAAAGCTAAAGCTTGCAGAAGAGAAGGAGGGTAAACAAAACTAATTTAGCAGCCAGGAAGGAAGGAAATAGGGTTAAGAATAGAGGTAACTTAAATAAATTTTTTAATCCCTTCTAGGTTTGAAAGACTTTGAGATAATGAGTAAAAACTTAGAGATGCCTAAGCGACTTGGCTGTTTCTGAGCTATAATCCATGAGTTAAGGGAGACATACAGAGGATCAAGTCACCTATCCCCTTAATAACCCTTTAATTTAGCCTGCATCAACTCTTTGACTTTGTTCACTGCAGGTCTGACAAATGGCTGTGCTGGCATCACCTAAGGAGTGAGTAAGTAGGCAAGGGTACAGGCTAAATCAGCATTGTTGCTGAAAAAGCATCCATGTAACTGAACCCTCAAATTTTGAAGTGAGTAAGTCTTTTGGGGGAAAACCAGAACTTGAGTTCCTAAGGTTTGTAGTCCTTCATGTGAGGTCTTCAACTGTGCGGTCTCTAGCATCTGTTGGAGCATTTAAGCGTACGTTTCTAGCAAGTGTACTTCCTCCGGATAAAGATTTATTGATTCTGCAGAGGTATTCTAGGTATTCGTTAGGTTTGTGTGCATGTCATTAGTGGTGTGTGAAAAGCCTCTCTATGTATACTGAATATATGTATATATTCTATATGTATACCAAAGTTTTTTACACCAGAGAAAATATATGTTTTGTTGTTGTAGACTGAAGATCTCAGCATTCATACTGAAAGAAGATAGATGTATATATGTTTACTTGACCGAACGGCTCCCTGTTAAAACTGGTAGAAGGTGGCTGGCTAAATTCATGCTGAAAACTTTTTTTTTCTTTTTCTTCCATTAGGGTTGGGTTGGGTGACAGTTCATCCGGGCCTGTACTGGGACCAGTGCTGAAGCCTGCAGAAGCTGTGGAGCCTGGTGTATGCAGCCCTGATGAGCTCTGTTGCCATCGTTGCACAGCTGCAATGGAAGTGCACTTAAATGTCTTTTTCTTCTTGATAGGATGAAGGGCAGCAGCTGCTCATGTGTAACACTTCACCCATTCTTGAACACTTACTTGTTTGTCTACTCTTGACTAAGCAAGAGTTAGCTTTTGTTCCCGAAGTAGCTAAATTAATGTAAACAGGATTTATTTTCCTCTTCTCCCCCTGCTTTTGAGGGTCTGTCTTCTCACATAGTGCTATTCCTCTTGTTGCTTGTCTCGCATCTTTCCTGTTCTAAAAGCTCTGTTGAAATTACACTGGAAAAAGCGATGAAGCCTTACAGAGAACTAGCAAATGATTTGTGGAATCAAATACAGTTACTGAAGTAGTTGCATATATAGGGTAGTTTTCCTTTTATAAGTTTAGCTTAATCTGTTTATAGATCTTGCAGTTTATCAATTTCTCACCGTAATTGTTGTAACTATTGGATTTTGAATCTAATGTTGACTATCTTTGCTATTGTATTGCTAAAGAAACTAAAAATCTGTGTGGCTCTGGTAAGGAGCTGTGTTTCTAATGCTTTAAAAGCTGTAGTTTAGTCTATTTGAGCATCCTTTTTCCTTGATAAGCTTAAAATGCAAACAGAACAGGTGTTATATCTAACCATGCTATCTGTCTGTGACTGTTCCATGAAGTAGGATTTCTTTCCTTCTCCTTTGGAGAATAACAAAAGATTGTGGGTTTTGCTTGGCTTTTTTTTTTTTTTTTTTTTTTTTGCAATAAGTTCTTCCCTGCCGTGTAACTGTGGTTCACACACCAAAATCCAGATACTGGAAAGTTTCAGTATTTCATCAAGTGTACTTGTAGACCAGAAAGCCCTTCTGCAGATCTGTCCTTCTACAGAACAGCTGAAATAAGTGAATCTTCATCAAGAAACACACCATCCTCTTCAAAAGCACAGCCCTCAGGAGCTGCTGGTTGGAGAGGCAACTGGTCCCAGCCTCTCCGAGAGCTGGCCCCTGTGCGTCTGCTGTGGGGAGTGCTGTGCCCTGACCTGGTGTCTGACACCGCTGTTGTGTTTCCTCTGGAAGTGGTGATGGTGGCATTTGGTGCCTCTCCATAAGGCACTGGGGTCCAGAAAAGGATCATGGACTTCTATTAGCTTTTTCCATGTTTTTTTTTCAACAACTTCCAAGAGGAGCGTAGTGTCTCTTTCATGTTCGTTATTCATTCAAGTCCTAGCTTTGATGCAACTTAACCTAGACTGTTGTAAGACTTTAAGCTTTTGACTTTGATCCTGTCCCAAGAATATTCTTGAGTAGGTCCATTGTGCGTTGGTTGGTTTCAGATGAAAAATCTGAACAACTTATTGTTAAGTCTGGCTTCTGACTAGAGTAACTGCAGTATTTATACTCATTTCTACAAATATTTCCAGATGACTGCAAAGCAGCTTCTTAGTAGTCAGGCTCCACTTACAAACTGTGCAACAATCTCTTGCTCATACTGCCAAAGCTCAGAAGCTGGGCTTACTGTGCAGATGTCCCATATCATGCAGGGGAAACATCAAGTAAAATGAGTATGGCACTTAGCTCCTCTACTAAACTGTACCTAGCTTTTAGTGGGTGGGTGGTTTGGGAAGGCGGAGGGGAAGGGGGCTTGGTTTTCTTGGCTTATTTCATTGGTAAGAGGGCAGAATGACAGTACTCAAGAGCCATCTGTCCCAAGTGTAACTTAACTTGAAAACTGTTTTGATATCACTTGCTGAATGTACTCCAGAGTTAAGAAAGTTGCATAAGCTTCTTATCTGAAGCTAAGCAGCTTAAGGAAGTTGCAAAGCTCCACCACCTCGCGCTTCCTGCTGTTGAGCTATTTTAACATAAAATCTTCTCTTCCCCCAGCATCTGAACATCCTAATGTTACAGATTTTGATAACTTGCATAGTTAACTGCTCATGCCTTCATGTTATCCTGAAAGAACAAAAAGCTCCCAGACCTTTCACATAGTTGTGATTTCAGGGAAAAAAAAAATCGGTAAAACGTGTGAAACTGATAGAAAACAGTAGTAAGGTTAGGTGATATTAAACCTGAAGTTTTCTCCAGTCTGCTTTCATTCTTAGATGGACTCTTGATCGCTTAATGCAGAGTAGGCATGAGTTCTGGTCTGAGTCATTTGATCCCCTCAACTCCTCATCAGGTATCTGCTGCATTTCTGGGAACCCCGGATACTGTCATGGTAGAAGTTTCCAGCTGCTCCCTGAAGCTTTTTACACTGTAGTGTGAAAAGAATTGCACATAAGCCTCAAACATACAAATCACTAATAACATAGATGTACTTTCCCTTTTGTGTCCAAGGATGCTCTCTTTCCAGCAGATAACAGTCTACAGTGATATTTTTAAGAGAACCAGGCTTGGAATTTGTAGCTGATGTGTACAACATCATACAGAAGGGGAAAACCATGTTTTATCTCTGTAGGTATCTTAGCAAAATAAGCAGAAGAAAATAATCTCCTTTATCCTTATGACCCTTTACAATACTGTAACAAAAGGAATCTTCTCCCAGCCCTTGGCTCACTGCAGCAGGGAGGGAAGAATCAGCATTTCCACCATGCTTTGAGAAAAATTTGAAGTGCATCAGTCTGGGGAATAAGCACTGCAGACAGTTAACTGTCTGCAATTCTAATTTAGATATTTCCTCAAATTCTGAATTTGTAAGGATCCAAATTTTTCCTTTCTGAAAGACTCAGTGACTTGTCCAATAAGCCTAGTTAAGGCCATAATGAACATATCATTCTTGGATTAATTTATCCCTATACTTCCTGGGAAGCAGTATTACATAGTGATGTGAATTAGCTAAATGGCACATGTGAAAAGAAGTTGAGAGAGATACAGACAGGTATTGTAGCAGAGAGCTGGTTTTCTGTTGTGTTTTTTTTTTTAATTTGCACAAAAGAAATGTTAATGTAGTGAGGCAACATGCATTTACACTTTACATGTATCAAATTTAACCCATAACAGACTTAGGGAAATGTGCCATGTTACTCTTACGAACTGGGGAGTAGAAAAGTGCTAGTGTATATTTTTCTTCTCTTTTTGTCCCTAACCAGGTCAGGTTTTGCTTTGGCAACAGAAATAGCAATGAATTTTTTTCCCAGTCATCTTAGAACTGCCTTTTGCCATCACTTACTATCAAAGTCTCAGAGTTATGCAAAGTCACACTCAATATTTGGGTGGATGTTCTGAGCAAATGGCCAACCCCAGTTACCTGGAGGAGGGTGCAACAAGCCTGATGGCGTCTGTATCTCTACAGCTGCTGCTCCTGGAGCTGGTTCCTCCCTCTGCCTCTGGCAGGGACAAGACGTGTCCTGCAGCGCTGGCTCCAGCCCCTGTTTGCTTTACAAATGCAGGCGACTATAATTCTGGGCACGCTTGTTATTTGTGTTATTTATCTGGTTCCTTTGAAATCCTCCTGAGTCCTGAGTGATGTATTATTCTGATAAATTCCTCCACACAATGCAGAGAAAACTTGTGGACTTCTAAAAAAAAAAAATACAACCCTTCATTGTTTCACTGGGATATATTTTACATACCTTAGAATTTTCTAACTAAAAGAGGCTGGTACTTTTAGAAACAAAATCCCAGCAAGGCATTATCATCAGTTGACAAAGTTCTATTATGGTATTCTTCTTCTTGACTGTGTCCAACATTTGTAGATCCAATTAATATTATAGGAATGTGAAAGAAGTCTTGAAAGCCCCCTTTGACATTAGGCTTTGAAAAATCTTGCTTCCTGGATTCATTGTGCATGGTCAGGTGAATTTAATGGCCTTGTTAGTCAAAAAAGGCTCCAAAAGCCTTTGTAGAATTAAAATTACTTTTTATGACTTAAAAAAATATGCATTGTAGGCACAGCTTCAAGTACTTTTGTACAAGATTTGTCGTAGATGAGTTTATGCTTTGTGTTCTTGCTTTAATGATACCACTTAAAGCCAGGCATAATATGTTCTTTAACGCTCTGTTTCAGCATAAGTTTCAATCTTCACCTTCCCTCTTCTGTACAATGAAGGATGCAGAGGCGTCCCAAATATTTTAGTAATTGCAGCATCTTTCATGCCATGTCATAGATCTTACTATTCAAATTTCATATTTAACTTAGAATAACTCCTCCCTGCGAGGAAGAGTAAGAACCCATCTAATAGAGGATCTTTCTTCTTAGTGAGGGTAACTCCAGAAAAACGAAATGCAGAAGATCTTGATTTCTGTAGGAACATCTGGAAAATGCTGAGGGATGCTCCCCTAATTAAGAAAAAGTATTCGGTAGGACTGTCCAGGAGCCTTTGCTGCTTTGGCTATAGCACAGAAAAATACAAACTCGGTGACAGATTGAAGTTATGTAGCATGTCTCTAGTGTAGCTGTTCATAAAGGATTTCTGTGGTCTTCTGGCCTCTTCCTCCTTCAGTGGCTCAAAACACGGGTGTGCTGTTAAAATATATAAACAGTTCCCACTCAGTGCTTTAAATAAAAGGTGGTGGTGAATTTTGCTAAAGGGAGTAAAGCAGCTTGGCTGCTTGTAGCCCACTGCTGAAGGGCTGAGCTTTCTGGTTCAGTGGGTTTATTGGTTCTTAAAGAATTATGAATTTAGTTTGAGGTCATTTCCTAGAAAAGCACTGGTCTGCAGTACACGATTAATAGTGAGAGTAATGCCAAGTGCAGTAAGACATGAAGTGAACCTTGGCGATCCAAAAGGAAAAACAGCATCTTCTGGGGTCTGGGGCTTGTTGCTACTTTCCTGTTAGACGTGGTGGAATACAACTTTTCTTCTCTGAAGAAAAGGCAAAGTGATATTTGGGAAGTGGAGCTTTTTGGTTAGCAGCTCCAGGTGTAGGTTTTCTGAAGCTGTACTTCAAACTTTTTTTGGCACTGTGAATGATTTCAGAACAATATTATTATTACTAGGATGAAATAAAACTCCTGAACCCCCCAAATTAAAATTGGGGTTTTTTTTCTGCATCCCCCTCCCTGGTGCAAACTCTATGTGGTCTCTCTGTATGATTCTGTTGCAGGTATGTTTTCCTGCTAGGGCATTTTGTACTAACCTCCCTCTCCATCTTATTTTCCATGGTTTTCAAAACTCTGTCAGACAGATTTCCCAATTCGAATTTAGTTCCTAAGTCAAGAAATTGATTTTTCAGTACTTTAGATATTCTTAGGTTCATCGCCACTGAATGTTATCTCAGTGTAGCTTTCTGTTCCTTCCAGTTTTGTTTGGTTTTTTTAAACCAAAGCTGTCAAACTTATCCAGCAAAGCCAATGCAGTCTTTATCACATCTAACCTTGTACTAATATTTAAAGAGATCTTGCTAAGTAATGTAAACACAGTTTTTTAATTTAAACACTGCTTTTTGTCAAGCTTTTTTTTTCTTTCCTTTTTTTTTTTTTTTCTGAAAGTGAGGCCTTGTTACGTGGGAAGGATAAAAGAGGGGTTTCACAGTTGCTTGGCTAACAAGTCTAGTACTTTCTTTACTGCTTTTTGTGGCCATAGATCAACTGTGGTTGCAGGTATTAATCGTGGGATAGACCCTAGTATTCCTCTTTTAGGATCAATGGAAGAAAACTCAGTTAACATTTAACTTCTAGTATTCTGCTTTTTTCAAATTACAGTCTTATGTTGAGACTCGGTGTCCTGCCTGGAGACATGAGTAACAAGGATACCTAAATAATAATTCTAATCTCTAAATTATGTGAAACTGAGATTATGTGCTGTCATTTCATTGTTCATCATGTTTTCTCCTTCTTCCACTTTACTTTCCGTCATAGGGGTCTAGGTGCTGTCCTCTTCCAGCAGTGAGTTAACAAAGCAAGTGTGTGGCTGAACTAATGCTAGAATTCATTTTGCAGTAATGAAGGGGAGCAGGGGTGTGTGGGGCAAAACAGAGAGACAGTGAGGAGTGGGAAGAGGTAGGGAAGTGTTCTATTAGAATAAAAAAAATAATTAAAAAAAAACCCAAATGTATTCTGTAGTCTTAATAGTAACCATAAAATGGTTCAATTCTGTTAAACAGTGCACTGTCGTGTGCAAGCTGATCAGCCATACTAATCAACTGAACATCTGTAGTGACTTTATATTCTCCAATGGGTATTATTTTGCCTGCTAGTTCAGTTTAAGTGTTTTTTGTGTTATAACCTCTCTTTGGGGTTAATATCTCTGCTACTAGTTTGAAATTTGGCTGAAATGCAGTATTCAAGTTTTCAGGCAATATCTCATAGTTTCTTTTTTAAAAAAACTTTGCACAAAAATACTTGAGCATTTTATTTCTATTCATAAGAGAGGAAAGTCTCTTGGGCTGAGTAACTTTTAAAGTGAAACTTCATAGACATCAATGCAGGTTAAGCTGCCTTGGTCTCAAGTAGGAAGTAGAAGGGAAGAAAAGTACTGAAATGGGTTCAGCTATAACCATTCGGCTGTGACTTTGAGCTTTTCTTTCCTTTCACATCAGTGTTCTATGCTGCAGGGGATTATTTTCTTGCATGTGACTTCAACTGAGATAATCACAGACAGGATAGATTAAGGATACCTGTGGCCATATCTCCTGAAGCTCAGTTCCTTGCTAAATTTGTGAATTCTTCTATCTAGTTCCTCCATTCCCAGGCTACAGATACTTCAAAAGAGTAAGAAAAGGCTGGGAAGACTGTATATAAAATGTAAATCTCACCTTTTTAGCTTTTTTTTTTTTTGTCCTCCCTTGTTTATGTATATACTTGAAGCATTTATGCCATTTTGCCCTCTTGGTATGTTACTTCTTGGGAATTAATTTTTCTTTTACGATTAAACAGAGACAATACATCTTACCCATTGTGTGTTGGTTCTCAGGCTGTAAAAAAGCATTGTGGCTGGAGCGTATGGGGAAATGGGGCTGGTCCTTCAGCTTGCAGGGTGAGGTGTCAGCTTGGGACTGCAATGGTGCATTCCCCCGGTGCTGTTTTTGTCCGTTATCTTCAACCACGTAAGATGGTTTGATGTGAGTTACTCCCTGTGAGTAGTTGCTTTGATGAGGAGCACTACGCGTGGCCCAGTGTTACACTTAGCTTCTCCATCACTGGAGGCAGTTTGAAGGATGCATTGAGCTTTGGAGCAGAGGACTTTTCAGAGGAGCCTGTTGTTGTTGGCTTCCTCACCCAAACTTCTCCATGTCTCAGCAGCGAGTTGCATTTTCAATAACATCTGTCCAGTGCAGCTATATTGGTTTAAAGACCGTTGTACTTGAAGATGTGTGCTGACCTTAAAAACAAGGGTTTACTGCTAGTTCAGTGATGCATATGACGCTTCACCCTTGCCTACCGTGGCAAAAACTGTAGATGTCTAATAGCTAAAGAAGAAACAATAAAGGATCCCCTGTGTTCACCTGCAGGCTGCTGCTTCTGCTTATCTGGCCGGGAGGCAGAAAACAAGCCTTTGGGGTCTGTCTCGGGTCGGCTTGCCTACAGGTCATCTCTTCCTCTTGGCTTGCTTCTGCTTGGAGGGAGAGAAAAGAAACCTGTGTGTGAGACTTACGGAAGGAAGAGAAACTTTCCATTACTGCTCACATGGAGCAATGTGTCTCACCAGCAAGTTTGCATCAATTTTTATGTCAGTTTTGGTCTAGGGAGTTTCCCTCATCGGTATTGGTCAAGAAGAAAGAAATATATGGTGTAATAGTAAAACATTAAATTCACACCTTTGTGTAAGTGTACAAATGTGCCAGAGGAGCTATGTAGGGGACAATCATTTGCCTTAAACTCATATAATACAATTGCTTGGGTTTTTGATGTATTATCCACTGTAATAACTCCCTGCTAAGTTAGGTACAAAGCTGAATTAGTGGTTAAAAAAAACCAAAAAAAAACCAGTGCAGAAAACCTGGCCATCAGACCTCTGAAATGTAATGCAGGAAAGGCTGTCCTTTCTCACTGAGTAAATTGGCCAGAAAAGTCTGCATTAAAATGTATTATTAAAGACTTTAAAACATGAAATCTTGGAGACTTTTTCCATTTAAAAGCAAAGTTGAGTCCAAACTTTTGTGGGAAGCCACAAGGCCTGCGGTGATGTTCAAATGGGAGAGGTGCAGGTGGAGCCCAGGCACTTAGAGGCTCTTGTCCTCAAATCTCTGCTAGGAATTTTTTTCCTTTTCCACTGGAAACAAAGAAGAACTGTATTGCTTTTTCTGGAAAAAGCCTGGTTAATGCAATACACAGGTCATGTTTTAAGTTTTGTTTGGGTGTTTTAAGTAACTAAAGAGGTGGTCATGCATTGAGGATTTCTTGCCTGTATTGTTATGCCTATGACAAAAATGCCATTAAAATTGAATAAATTTTCTTGTAGGCACTTGAGCATTAATGAGACTTCTGGAAGGAGGAAAGGGGATGAGAAAGAAGGGATTTTTCTGCAATTGTTTGTTTAGTATACATTATTAGATTGTTACATATTTTTTATATATATAGCTAGCTGTAAATATGTGTGTATGTAATGTGTGTATACATATACACAGATAGCAACATGTTTTACTGTTTAACCTACAAAATCTCTTAAGTTTTTTTCAAGCCCAGAGTGTACTGACTGTCAGCTATAAAGTTATGAGAAAACTCATTCTGTGTCTAATATGTTGTAGTTTAAATTCTCAGCTTAAGGAAAAGTTTAATGTGATAGAAATGTTGAGTTTCTGTACGGTCTCCTGTAGTGAGGGAGACCAGAAAGGCTAGAGTGTACATTTTGATGAGTATTTTTGGGACTGAGAGCAGTGGTATTTCTTACAGGGAACTTTGTAAATCAGAGTAATTTGTCAGGAGAAGTTAGTTAAACACAGGGGCCTGTTGGTGTAAATTTTCGTGCAGTCTGGTGTTGAGAGTATTTCTGTGGTGGTTTCTATGCTTTTGAGTTGCAGCACCCTGACGGAGTAATATATTGTCAATGCTTTTTAAGTGGATTGACTACATTGCTGTTTTGTCTGGTGGCATTTAGTGGTCTGTCTATGGTTAGGTTTTTTGTTTTGTTGTTTCATTTTTTTTAATCTTTCTGTGTTGGGAGGAAGTTTAGGAAGTGCTTGGGGTTTGTGTTGGATTTCTTGTTTTGTTTTTTTGCAAGTGCTTGAAGACGGTCTGTTATTACTCTGTGGCACTTCTTTGCTCCCTAGATACTTCAGTTCAGGTCAGTGGAACTGCCGGAATTTCAGTTACCAGGATTCGGAGCCCATCTCAAGGGTAGGATGAGTCTTGCTTGTTTTATGTAGATACTGCATTTCTGTATGGGAGAAATCTGAGGGAGAACGGCATGTTCTGTTTAAAAAAAAATATTTGAACTAGGTGGTATTACTGTGGTCAGTAAGATTATTGGAAATTCATCAGTCCTTAAATTTTTGATGAAGAGGGGACTACTGACAAATTGCTGTAGGTAACCCTCGGAGCCAGGTCAGCAAACGCCGATCAGTATTTGTGGGGCTCCCTGTCCAGGTGAGGCAGTGCCCTGCGGGAGGTGGAGGTTAATGCTGGCTGCAGCAAGGCAAGATGTACAGATCAACTTTATTCTGGCCTAGGAATATCAAAGTGAAATTAGCTATGCAATGCAAAGTGATGAGTTATATTTGGGCAACCATGCAGGATAAAAGAAGCTTTTGAAGTTACGATTTGTAGGCGATGGAACCAAAGGTGTTTTAAAAGAAATACTGTATTATTTGTATCTCACCAGAGACCACTCTCCATATGTAATACAAAGGTTCCTTATATGGGAATGAGGACTGGCTAATAAAAGTAACCCTAACTGCCAAAGGTCAGTCTTATTTTCAGACTTAATGTTGGCTCATGAGCAACATCTCTTGCCATCCCAAGGATAGCTGTGCTAATGCTCAGCAAGTACTCTGGCAGCCCTGGAGGGCAGGTAATGCAAATGCAGATATCGTAGTCATCCGAGTTATGGAAATAGAAATCAGGTAGTCGGGTCCCACTTTTTTCCCCCCACTGCAGCTGCACAAGGCATAGTTCATCCAACTTCATATGTGATTTGTCCAATGGCTTTGATTTATTTATCATAATTCTAGAGCCTTAGATTATTTTGAAGTGATTTGTGACATCTTGTCATTTGGGTTCAAAGAATTTCTGACCTCTGGAAGTACCTGTCTTGGAACGCCTGGTTGAAGGTGATGACCCATATGTGTTATCAAAAGGGTGTCTGAAATTGGTAAGTTACAGGGGGAAAGCCTCAGGCATACAAATTATAGGAACAGGGGCGTGAAAATAACAGAGGAAATACTTTATTTGTGACAGGTCACTCTTCTGGGGGGAAAAAAAAAAAAGGCTTTTTGAAGTTGGTTATTGGTTTGAAATATTGTTATTCCAAGAAAGGAGGAATTAATAGAGCGCAGGTCATGTCATCAAGGGTGCACTGCAATTTTAACATTACAGTACATTAATCATAGGGTTTTGAAATGCAAGAGGCTGTTTTACTGATGTTGCATAGCATGAGTTTGGAAGGCATTTAATAATCTACTGAAGTATAGAGGAATGTATAAGTATAATGGTAATAAATGGAGGTATTTAAAGTAGCAGCAGAAGTTAGCTTTTGGCGATGACTGGTGAATATATATTTTTAAATTGTAATAATGCTTATAGGGAATTTCAAACTTTTCTTTGTGCTAAATAGACAAGATTCCTGTAGATAGAGAATTTTTACCAAGAAGTTGCAGCCTGAAAGTTTTGCTACACTGTAAAAAAGCTCTTTCTTCCTTTATTATTTGGAAGTACAGTTTTGGCACTGAAGATAAGATTTTTACTTGGAAACTGGAAGTGAGCTGGATAGTAACTAGGGCACACAAAGTCCGTATGCAGATGAACACTGCAGCAAACCTACAAGTCTGCTCCTCAGGGCTCAAGAGCCATCCCTCGGCAGCAAGGACAGAATCCGCACTTGCAACCGTATCAGGACTGTGCTCATGCCGTTTGAAAAGAAATGTCTTTGCTGATGCCTGTGTAGTTAATATTGTCATAGCAGGTGTTTGTTCAATAGGTGTCTTTATTCTACCCCTTCTGTGAGTAGAGGTCTTGTTTCTTTTTTTAATACTAGCAGCTCTGTAACTAAACTTTTCAAAGTATTATGGAAAGAGAACATGAAATATCATTTTCGTTTGTTTCTGATAAACTGTCAGCCTGTCAGCTGCAAGCCATGATTGTCTGGACAGAAAAAGCAAATAGTATCAAGATAAGTTTTCAGGTCTTGAGTGAGCTTCTGTGCAAATCTGTTTTGTCTCATCAACTTTCATATTTCATGAAGTAAGGTAGAAAAGAGGAATGTAATTCTGTTTTAATTTAATACCTATATTTTGAACTTGAAAAATTAACAGATCAGTGTAACATCTTCACTGTACCAACAACAAAAATAGGCATAATTTAGTTTTTAATGACAGTAATTAAACATACCATCAAACTGTGTTCGGAATAGGTCTTACATATATCTTGGGTCTGAAGTTGCTGTTGCTTAAAAGACCTAACGGATTTTAAATTGTATCACGTAATTGATTAAATGGAAAGACTTAAAAGAGATTCTGATAAACATTCCCCTGTAAACTTAGGGGAAAAATGCAAAGCTGGTTCTTTTGTGAAGCGTTCCCATGGGTGTCCCAAAATTGATTGAGGTGGGCTGTCTCTGCAGGTGGTGCAAAGTAAAGACCTCTGGCTAGATTTGAAGAGGCTCTCAAATTGTTGATACAGAGTTGTGGAAGGTGGTGGTCTTAAAATAAAGTAGGATTCCTGAGGACTTTAAGATAAATGTTATTCCTTAATTATTTTGTTTTTGCAACTTCACTGCTTTTAAATCCCTGTGGTAAAAGGCTCAGCTGAGTTAAAGCTTTCTTTAGTGGTTATAGCTCTTAAATGGAAGAACTGCAGATACCGAGTTCAGTAAACCCTGTTGGTGTGTATTCAGTGACGAGTAAGAGGTATAAAGCAGAGATGCTCTGTGATGCTGTTTGTGGAAAGATTAGTATACAGGGAGAGTGGGCATTCAATTACTACAAATGTTCTTTGTTGACCTGTGTGGTCTCTGTACTGGTGAGATTTTGATCAAGTGCAAAGGGTGGATGGGCAGGTGAAGCAGGAGACTGTGGCTGAAAGTCAATAAATGCAGTGAGACAAGAGCAGCTGCAATAAAACTCTCCACAGAACAGTTGCTGGTTCTCCTATTTTAAGCTTTTATAAATTAATTGTGTTTAAAATGATGCTTCTAACTAAGTCTCTGCTAATGACACACTGGAGGTGACTTTAATCCTACTTAGTGCTTAGTATGGTGAAGTTTCTCTAAAACTTTCTTCCTCCTTTTTGCGCTTACAGTCCAGCATCATCAGGATGATTTGTCTATTGCTGATACCCCTGTAGGGATGGGAAGGCTGAGGAAGAGCCACAGGCAGCCTCACAACTGCTACCTGCAAAGGCTGCTTCCTAATGAGTGGTGCTACCATGCAGCTGTGGAACAAAGATCTAATGAGACCCCAAAGGAGTCAGAGCAGCCACGATTATCCTTGGAGCACCATTTTAAACTTTTCTTTGGAACAAGCCATGGTATTGCTTAGCAAGTTTTTTGTTTTTTGTTTTTTTTTTTAACTCTATTGTTTGCCATGCTTCTGTAGCTTTTAACTGGTCAATTCTTATTTATTTACAGTCTTTCAGGTATGTTAGATGCATTTGCATTTCTTTCAGAAGTATGCTGCCAGTACTGGCTCTGTAATGTTCAATACTTCCTCTGGGTTTTGTTTTTTCAAAGCCTTTCCAATCTCTAACATTGAATTACTCAGATACCTTAATCTCTAGATTTGCCTATTAGATGATGTCAGAGTTGAGTTAACTATTTCCTTCAAGTGACAGAAACCGCTTCTGAGTTCTCATCTTGAGCTGGCACCGTGTCTGCATCAGTGGAACAAATAACAGATATAAGGGGTTTTTGGGGGGTTTGGGGGTTTTTTTTTGTTGGTTTTTTTTTAATTTAAAAAAAAAAAAAATATGGTCAACTCTGTCATTGGATAGGTCTGCTTGTGACTTGATATCTCCATATACCTTTAGCACTTTTGAGTTGGATTCATCTCAACAGAGACAGATCCCGGTGAACGGGGCGATCTTGGTATAGGAGCAAAGTCTAGAGATTAGTTAGTATTAGAGAAAGACCAGCTTGATAAACTGTGTGCAAACGTAGTACTGTTACAGTGGTTTTGTTGTATTTCTTTTGGATTTTCAAAAGCCTACGATTGTAGCATTTATTTGTTTATTTCACTGAGCATGGAAAAGTAAGTGTGTAGTTACCATACAAAGCTAGCATATTTTCATCATGGCCCTGCTTCCCATCGGTCTTAGAGTATGGAAAATAAGAGGCAGAGGCTTGATTCAGTCATGTGGAAGATAAGTCTACCGTGTAGGTATTCATCATTGAAACAAAGTATATTGGGTAGTTTTTCACAGCCAGTAATTTAATTTTGAGGGAGACGAGAAGTGGATATTCCTGTTCCTTCCTCCCAGCCCCTGGCCAAAAAAAAAAAAAAAAAAAAAAGGCTACTTGAAGTTGCTGAGGGCTATTCCACACTAATCAGTGCATCTCGGTTTTATGATGCCATGTGGAGATGACTTTATCATTAACTAGAGTGTTAATCTCATAATTTATCAAGATGAGATTCTAATAATTCTTTCCCTTTGCAAAGATATGCTGACCTCTAGTGTCAGTACATCAGTTTATTTTCTGTTTTGTGGTTTGTGATCAATACAGAAAAATAAGTTCTAGGTCTCTGTAGCTCTCCTGAGTTCCAGGAATTTCTGATTAATTTAGACTCAGTGACACTACAAATTCCTCCAGCTCATACTCAAAGTTTAACTTGAACTTGTCAGTCAGATTTGACAAGTTCCATTTCTATATATAGAAATAAAAATTCCACCTTTGGGGAACTACTGCTTTTTACACTTGACTCTGGGTAGTAAAAATTCAGGTCACTGAATAAAATTACTGACTCTTGAACCTTTCCCAAACTTTCTATTTCTTTCAGACTTTCTTGTCCATCACTTGCTATATTATATGATCTGAAAGTGCATGGGGTTTGGAAGGCAGGGAGCCCGTGGTGGGTCTCACGCTTTGCAACCCTTCATGTTCGTATTGGCAGCACGCTGGGATGGTGTCAGCAGAGAAAACCTCCTTTCAGCTTCTTTTCTTTAATGGGAAGGCTGTTGCTCAACAATGAACTGAGGAGAAACTTCAAGAATGTTATACTTTGGTGTCTGCTTGGTGTTAAATGGGTGCGCATATGAATTTGCATCTTCCTTTGTAAAGAACTGACATGTTATTGAGCATAAGGATACATTTATCTGGCTTAAAGCTATAAATTTGAACACTACCAAGTGTCATGTTTTAAAAATGAAATTTTGGGGTATTCAGGAATAGAGCCTAGATTAGCACAGTCTTACAGAACAGAGAGAAAATGAAGCATTTAAAGCAACTTAAACCTTACAAGGTTAGCTAGCTGGTAACTACCATTCTCTCTTTTAGAGATTAAAATTTATTAAAATATAATGCAGGCAGAGGTTGGGATGTATTTTTATGATTTTATACCCACATATAAAACTTTTCAATTCTTTTAGCTTCTACCGAAGCACTTTTTTTCTGGCCTGAAATGGATCTATCATTTTCTGCTTTGCCCAGAGCACTTAAGGAACAAAATCAAACTAATTTAGCTTCTCCATCATTTTTTTTTTTTCCTTCCTTGTTAGACTGCAAGAAAGCTGACATATAAGAGTGACCTACTTAAGTATTCCTATTCCACCTCCTCCCCTCTCCCCTTTCTGCCCTTCTGGCTATCCTCACTGCTCAGGGCAAACATTGCAGCTATAAAATCGCTAGTTTCTATGGGCTGGGATGGTGATGCTTAGGCAGGATTTAGCATTGCAGCTGAAAACTGGGGCTGTCCCAAGATGTTCCTGTGCCAGGCTGGCATGGCTTCTGATGGCTGTGGGAGCAGCCGGTCCTCCAGCAGCACGGCCGGGGCTGGGTGGGTGTTTGGTTCTTCTGCTTCTGGTCTCTGGGTGCCCACCGATAATGTTCCTTAGCGGAGGGCTTTGCAGATGGCCCTTGGAAACACAGGGTGGGGAGTGACCAAACCCAAGTTTTCCATTTCAATAAAAAGTATTTTTCTCATTTTCTGTTTGGTTTTTGGTTTGTGGGTTTTTTTGGTTTTTTTTTTTTTTTTTTTTTAAGAAAAAAAAAGTCTTGAACTGCAGATCTGACACAAAACAGGTTTCTACCTTCCTTTATGTGATCTCTTCAGTATGTGCATCTGACCTCAGGGTTTTTTTGGCTCCAGGAAAGGAAGAATTACAGTGTCACTTAAGCACTGTTGTAGGTTTTTTAACATGCAGACTTACCAGAATTTATTGTGCTTACATGACTCCTTTCGGAAACCAACAATGTTTTAGTTGCATATGATAAACTTCTTCAGCTCTTAGTCTATAAGGACTAGGTGTGGTTCCTCAAACTGTCTCATCCAGAGAGCTGCCTGGGGGTGGGATGTTTCCCCCTCACTTTTCAGGTACTTGGGAATTGCTGTACCCCCGTACCCCTGCAGTAAGATTCCCTCTTGTACCAGCTTTGCTGGCAGCAGATACCTGCTGAGCGATCAGTACTTATTACTTGATAGAAATGCACATTTTTGGGTTTGCTTATTTTCTGTTTTAGAAACACATGAAAAAATCAGAAAGTGATACCTCTGACCGTACGGAGGAGAGGATTCCGCTGTCGGTGCTGCGTGCCTTGCTGCGGAAGCTGATCAGTGTACCCTGCGTGAGCCGGGATTGCAGGATGCCAAAAGATACAGTTCTTGTGGCAAAGGGCCATGCCATGTTTTTCTGGGGAGCTGAAATTCTCCTAGCAAATCATGGGGTGGGGTTGTATCAGAGTGTGTGATCTCTTTTTCTGGGGTGCTTAGCTTGAGATTCAGACACCTGATTTACAGAAGTATTATAAACTTTCAACTGTAATGTGAAATGCAGTTCACGTGGAAAAATCAAGTTCGGACATCTCAGATTTGGTTCCTCAGAATTAATAGTTGCTTTCTTGACCTTAGTATTTCTGTGCATTGATCTGTAGACTAATTTCAGGAGGAACCGTTTGGTTTGGTCTGGTCTGTGTACTGCAGAACCTCAAATTTTGCCGAGCTACCCTTGCTCTGAAGAAAGGATGCTGTGGAAGTGACACACACAAAGTATGAAGGCCATAGTTGTCGTACAACTTCAGAAAATTTACTGTAAAGCCTTTTTAGGAAAAAATACAAGTAAAAGAACAATGTCATACCCAGGCTAGTAGAATTTGGCAAACTGTTTATCATCTGGCTGGTAACAAAGGTAGAAAGGGAAGCTAGCGAACTAGTCCATAGCATGTCGTTACACCTGATGCACTTGAGTGCAACGTGCTCACCGGTGGTTTTTTCGGTTGCTAGATCTTCCTCTTCAGAATTCTACAATGCTGTTACGCACATTGAGTACAGATCTAGTATGGAAAACAAACAAAAAGTAATGAGTTTGACATGACTTTAAATCAGTTATTGCATGTGTTCACATTGTTGCTAGCACAGTGATACAAGGCAAGTGCAATGCAAGCTGTTCTTGTAACAGATGCATTAAACTACTGTACTTTGTGTCTGATTGCACCTCATGTACTCTCTCTTTTCCTTTAAAACTACTGTTTCTTACAAATAAATGATTGCTGGAGATTGGTGAGAAGCAGGAACTACAGAATCAACTTACCCATCAGTTCTGCTGCTGCTGAATTATCTAACACCTTATATACATACCTAAATGTGATACATCTATGAACCCTTCTGTGGGTGGTTAAGTCTTAGGAAAAAAGAGGAACATTAGAGGGTCTGTCAACTTTGTATTTATTAAAAAGCGCATTAACAAGGAAGCCAGTTCAGAGGCATCATCATGGGATTCAATTTTATTTGTTGTTTTAACAGGTTAAACCTTGCCACCTGGACGACTAAACATATAGTTCACCTGAGACCGAACCAGAATTACTGAATTTAGGTGACTGAAGATGCTGCTTCTGTGGAAACAGCTGTTCCTGGTATCATTTGTTGGCTGTCTTGGAGGTAACAATATATAAGAATCTCTAACTTCTAGTTTAGAGCTATGCATAAGTCTCCAGATTCCAGATTTGAACTGCACTTGAGGAATAGAACCGTGGAGGCTTTGAAATGCAAATGTCATGTAGAGTTTAGAAACCAAGCATGCAATACGTACCTTACATAATACAAAATACTAACGGTGAATTAATTAAAATAAACTTTTTCCTCCAAAGTTACTACATAAGGCTATGCTTTCAAAGCAAGCAGAAGATATTTGAATACAGTAAGGATGTTATTAGTAATGCATGCATTGTGGGCATGCTGATTTAATAGCTGCAATATGTGTTTTTCTTTAACTGCAGACTTTAAATTCTTACTGTAACTGGGGATGATTACCGTAGCTTTTGTCAAAACTTTTTGTTTACTTTAGAATTGGTTTATTCATGAGGACTAGTGCTATGTTATCACTGCACCAATTTAGCAGTTCAGAGGTTTGCTTTTCCTACTCTGCCAGACAATAAACCAGCTAATTCTCAGTGTTTGGAACTTGGGCTGCTTTTCAGGTTCTCTCTCTCTCTCCTGCCACGTTAGCTCTTCTGACTCGTTTTTCTTTACCTTATTGAGGTCAGTGCTCACAGCAGCAGCAGAAGTCACTTGCTTTTCTTGGTGATCTCTTCGTTCAGCACGTGTTCTGCTTGAGCATCCCTAGTAATGTCAAGGTGTGTGTGAAGGAGAGAGGAGAGGCCCCTGTTCTGTCCTCAGGGGTTGACTCTTGGTGACTTTGGTGCGCATTGGCATCGCCAGGGTTGCAAAGAGCAGGTATAGCTGATAGTGCCCAAATTACCTATGTGCATCCTTTTCAGAATGGTCAGCGCTGCTTTGAGAAGGAGGGTAGTATATATGCACATGCTTGAATTGAAACATGTAAAGCACATGGTTTATAGCCCAGGTCTACTGTGACTAGATGTGTTTTCTTTGCAACACCTCTAACGCAGGGATGGATGGAGAGAGACCTTGATGCTGTGGCTGGCCTGTGCAGTCACCTGGCTGTGATTACTTACTGATGCTGCGGTGTGTGCTGTGCCAGCCTCTTCTCTCATTCCCCTTCCTCCGGTAGCTGCTGCTTATGTTCTCGCTGCCCTCAGGAGGATTGAATTCCTGCATGATGTGCACAGAAATGTAACTGAGTAAGGTATATGGATTTAGCTGTATATGGAGACTCAGAAAGCCAGGATTTGCTTTCGGCTTAGGCAAAAACTTTGAAGAAAGGGAAGCCACGTTGTTAAACCAATCTGTAAAGTGAAAGGTGCTAATATTATCTCTATCAAATCCAAATGTTCTTCTACAGAAAAAGAAAATCCCAAGAGACTTAAAAATAAAAATTACTTTTCCTGCAAGACTACTTTATGGATTGCTTTCTGAAAGAGGTGTTGGGCATTTCTGACACTGAAACAATCATAAAAGGCTTGCACAGAATTACTAGTTGAAATAGAGGGACTTTCCTTTTCTCCCCTTTAAACTGCTGGGAGCAAAGCTACCTTTTTAATAATACTTCTGAGTAGACACTGTATTACTGCTGGGTCCATGCTTTCCCTGTGTCAGTCTGGCCCACCCTGCTGCTGTGTCCTAAGCCAAGCAGTAAGCGTGACTCTCTTTGAGCCCGTGAAAATCCCAAAACAGTGAGGGAGAAGGTGGCAGGGAGCTGTTTCCCTACAGGAGGATTAGAGGTAGTGTGCTGTGGCATTGCTCGATGCCGCTCTTGTACTTCCAGCTCTTCTCTTTGAGCAGCAAACGTGTGCAGCAACAGTGCTGCATGAGGCAGGAGTGTGAAGTTGTGAGCATCCTGTGTTAGCTAGAAAGTGGAGCCATCCCAGCCAGGGCTGTGCCCCTCTTTTGGTCTGCATCTGGAAATACCCGAAGTTGAAAGTGTGTTTGTGGTCTTAAAACTACTTGTAGCACAGAGTGGACTTACAACCTTCATCTCTGTTATTGTTGGGGAGTTACTTCTAAGGCTAATTAGCTGCTGGTGCATCTGAATTGGCAAAATTTGACTTTATAAATGTCAGCAAAACAATTAATTGTTGCAGAATGTATGTACGTGCTTCTGAACCTCTCATATGTAACTTTGGATTTCTGCTGACTGTTCAGTACAGTTGTTATTCAAAGGAGACATATTATTTGTTAATTTAAATATAGACTAAGCCAAACCATTTTTTGTTTTTAAAGTGATTCATTGATGTAGTGAAGGTTACTGTGGGGAAAAAAAAAGGTAATATCCAAACATTAAAAATCGTTTGCTACCTAAAGATTTTTTCAAAGTGTAGTCTTGCTGCTTTTGATCTGCTGAATATTGGTCTTGTTATATTTACATTGCAATACTTAACTAAAATGTATGAATAATTGTCACGCAATAAATCACTTGTATTGGTGATTGGTATCATGCATGTTATTTGTAGTAGAAGGAATGATTTCATTATGTTCATGGTTATGTTAGTGTTAGATGAGTATTGATGCTAAAAAAAAAAAGGGGGGGCCAGGTTTTTAATCTGTTAGAAGTAACTTCTTTAAGTTTTTCAGTTGATACAAGATAAGGCCTAATAACTTATCTTGCTGTAGGTTTTAGTTATATTTGTACAATTTAATAGTTATCCTTTGAATCGTAACAAATATCTGAGATACAACTAGTATAAGAGGGAAGGCTAAACCCCCCCAATATTTCGTTCATAGATAACATACAGTAAAATGTTCTTTTGAAAAACTAGAATCATTCTCTACCCTTCTTGAAGTTGTATCTTTTTAAATTGCAAAGCATGCAAATCTTCTGCCTTGATGTGTTCAATTTAAATATGCTTTTTTTTTTTAAATGAAAAAAACCTTTGAGAAAATACACGTGGTAGCATTCAGACCCAGGAGGGTAGGTAACTCTTAAAGCACAGGATTCTCCTTGTCTCTCAGGCACTGCTGATGTGTTACGAGCAGTAGTAGGAGAAAGCTGTAAACATCCCTAGTTGGAGACTTGCAAACAACTACTTGGAGTGTGAGCTGCAACACCTGTAGAAGTGTTGGGGTGACACCCTCAAAGCTTTACTTAGATCACTTTGACCTTGGTAGTGGTTCATGTGGAGAAGTACATAACCTCCTTCTACAAGGATGAAAGATTTTTCACCCATATGTTGAAGGACTTTTTTATCCTTTAATCTTTCTCACATTTTTATTTCATGTCATCTCAGTTCTTTTGGGTCACATTTAAAAGCAACTTAGATGAAAGCAAGTTTTGTTTTTGCTGCCTATGAGGAAGGATAGCCTTAAGGATCCAGAATGAATGGCAAGGTTTCTTATGTTAAACTGTATTAATACCGAGTGTACCAAATGACTTCCTGAAAAAAAAATCTAGTCATAAATGCATGGTTCTATGCAAATGTAACTGCAGAAAGAGACACAGTATGAAAGGGATGATGTTAGCTGCAAATTAACCAATTCGCATATCTCAAAGTTCAATATTTTTCAATAGCTAAGTTGTCATTGACTATCATTGAGTTTGCTAATAGAGAAATGTTTGTTATTCAGCTAATTACTAGTAGAATACTTAATTTCTAACGACCATTGCAGTAACAAGGAAAATGTTGCTAATATTTTGAAGTTCAAATGATTTCTGGTCTTGTGTAAGACTGTCCTCTTTCTGTGTTCATCCTGCTAGCCCTTCTTTGCATCTATTTCAGTTCATCTGCCTTCAGTTAGGGTACTTCCCAAATGTCAGTTTAGTAGCCATGGGGAGTTGGTAGATTGGAAGACCAGCAAGAAGTCAAGGAAAAAGCTATTTTTCACATTGCCAAAAGCCAGATGGCTTGGTGGAGCAGGACTGCTTGGAAGCCTTGAGCCCCCATAATTGATGTATATATCCCTGACTTAACGTTGTTATATTGCTGTCATTGAGAATGTTGCTTGGAGTTACAGTCAGCACTTGCAGAGACAAGAGTTTGAGCCAGATGTAATTTGCTGAACAGCCCAAATTGAGCATTTCCAGCTGCCTAACCCATCTCACTTGAAACTCTGCAGAAGGTCTCAATCCTGACATACAGATCTTGTGCTATTTGGAGACTGGGCACGTGTTTAGCGCTAACATTACCTGTTTGCTTCAACTACTTGAATGTTATTAGTGAGCTGCGTGCTTCTAAAATCCATTTGGGAATCCTATAGTTAGGATTGAATTAGCTTGAATTTATTTCAAGCTGGATTTTAGTAAGACCACACTGTAAATGTAAAATAAGTTGTTAAACTGTTTTGAGAATATTACTTTTAACCTATCATTAAGATAGATCAGCAGGTATTCTGACTCTCTGTAGAAAACAATTCTTGTGCTCTGCTTATAAGCAAAAAGACAGTTAAGACTTGTCTGCAGTTCAGTGTTATGAAATAATATCATAGCTACAGAAATGGAGATGCTGCTGATCTTGGCTTATAAACCTTGACATTCTCTGTCCTTACAGGTAATGTATTTCAAACTAGTTCCCTTATTGCAGTGCCCTATATTGAATTGCTTTTTGTTTATCCTGTGTGAATCTTCACAGTTCATCAAAGTGGGGATGTGAGAGTATCTAATGAAAAAAAACCCAAAACCAACAGGCCCTTGGGTTTTTGTTTATTGACGTATGCTTATATCTGTATGATTAATGATCCTGTGGTCTTTTTGTCCATTTACCTTGGGGAGCAAAAAGGCAATTACTTAGCATTAAATATATATATATATGGAGTTTCAAAATGCCTACCTTGTTAGAAAAGGAATTTCAAAACACATACTTCAGTATTATTATGTTTGAAGTAGTTCTTCAGAGTAATTTAAAGATAAAAAGGAATAAAATATGCAAAACAACATTAACAGTTAAAGTGCAAAACTAAGCCATGATCTGTGGTGAAGTCATAAATTGATTCCAGGTGTGTTACAACTTCTCCACACTCTTGTATAGACTTCCACCTGTCCTGAGTGACCCAGCTGATTTCACTTACTCTTTTGGTGAACTGCATAGCAGTGCCTTTGTTTCCAGAACGCGGGAGGACAAGTGTGCTGCAGACTGTGATGCACCGCAATTGCAGTGACTGATGAATATGGTGAACATTTACAATAATTAAGGTAAACACCTATCATGTAAGTGTGTAAACGGCTTCTCTGCAGTTTGTATGACAGCTAGCTTTTCTTGACACTCTTGCTAATTTTGGCTTCATTTTCCTGCAGCAGTTTATTGCACTGTTCAACTGGAGAGAAGGAGTAAGCTCTGTGGGGATTGCTGCCTCCATCAGCCCCAGCTGGCACAAGTGCTCTAGGTTTCTTCACCCAGCCTTTCACAGCAGCACTGGTGCAAGCACAGGCATTAGTTTCTTTTGCTTTCTTATTTTCTACTGTTTTCAGCTGGTTTACACTGCTAAAAATGACTGCTGTGTTCTCCCTGGAAAGGTATCTTTTTAAAGCTTCTCCTGAGAATTTAGAGGAAAAACAACTTTTGAAGGGGAAAGAAAGGTATGAATAAAGAGAAAGTTCAAAGAAATGAAAGAAGGAGAACTGTGTGTGTAAAAGCATAAAATTTTTGTTCTTCAGGAGATGAAAGGGCACATTTCAAACAGTGTGTCCAGGGCGAGACTGGTAGAATCTGCTTGGACTAACTTTCCTTGCTAAGCTTCTAATTTGTTGCCACCACAAACAGTGTATCTTAATGCTGTCTTGTCTGTGCTTTATCTAAATAGGGTAAAACAAAAAATTACGATTAAACTTTTCCCTCCAGCCATTATAAACCTTGGCAAAAAACAAGCAAACAAACAACAAAAAAAACCCAACAAAAAACCCCAGCCAAAAAACTATTGTAACATAACAGAAATTATTTGGACATTGAAGCCTGTTTCATATTCTGTCCCTTTACACTGAAATTTGCCAACAGAGAGGTTTTCCTTCTAATTCCTTATTTAATAGTCCATTTGAGTTTAAAACAATCATGTTATATGTATTTCTTTATGTCAGTTCAGGTGGTTTCATTGTTTTCCTTTTTTTTTTTTCCTCAGTTTAATACAGAAAAAACTCAGTTAAACCCTCAGGCTCAGCAATGTCATGTGTCAGATCCACAGCTGTCCTCTTTATTAGTATTAAGTTTAGGAGACTTTTGAAATTGGAAAGCATGATTCTTACTCTTTCTTTATTTTCTGAAGAGCATGAGAACAAACCTTCCATGTTCTTACTGATTTATTGTTGCTATTAAATCATGCCATGAGGAAAGTAGAAATATCCTCTTCAGAGGAAAAGCTTGGCTCTCCACACCCGGAATACCATTTTATAAGGTGGTGGGTGACTTGCTTGGGCATGTGCAAAGGATGTCAGTCAGGTTCCTGTTCTGACCCTACATCTTCTGTCCCATATTGATTTGGAGAGGCAAAAAGGGAATACTACTGAAAACAGTGTGATATGGGTCTACTTTTTAATATTATTGGACTTGCCCTGGACCGCAAGTATCAGGATGCTGTAAGATCAATGAGATGAGCGAATAATAGCCTGTTCATTCTAGCATCCAGTATAATTGGAGACAGGCTTGAATTTTTGTCAAATCCTTACTAGGCAGCTGATCTGGAAAGCTAGTGCCTTGCCCCTGGACCGGCTTTACAGATGCACTAGTACGTATGTCTTCCCATCAGTCTGGGATATGGGGGTTTTTTTTGGAGTGCTGCTGTAGGATCTGACCACAGTAACGAATGTGGTCTCAATCCGTGCTACCTTGCATTTTATATGTGCAGTCTGGTTGTTTAAGAGCTCAGTCTCCCGCCCAATATCCATGGGTGTATCTGTTATCTTCCTCTTGGTACCCGCATATGTAGTGAGATGCTGTTTCCTTGCGGGTAAACATCTTTTGAAGGCACAAGAGTGCTTTATTTTGGCTTTAGTATTTCATGAAAACAAAGGATGTACCAAACATCAACATGTTGATTTAATGTAGATGAGGAAATAACTCATGTGTTTCTGGTGAATTCTTGTATTGAAACTAATCTGATGTAGGAGTATATTTGCAGTTATAAATGTGTAATTCTTAGTGTAGGCTTCTTGGACATTGGCAGAATGCCAACAATACCTTCCCCAGTGCAAAACAGATATAGCTCTTAGAAAGTTGCAATAATTTTGATTTAGTCTTTGGTGAGGAGTTTCTGTATGGGTAAGAATCCATTTGGAGAAAAAAAATAGCTATCATCACTTACTACTATGACACTGCTCTTGTTAAAATTCAGTTTTCATTAAGAGTTACAGCATTCAGACAGAGCCAGTCTGTATCTTAATGCATAATGGTTTTGCATATTAATAGTAATATCCTTTTTGTACATTATACATGTAAAGTCATAATGTTAAAATGCATCTATGCCAATAGTGACTGTCAGAATTGTTTAGCTTGGATGGCTTGTATATTGCTAACAAGATTCATTACACTGATAGAAAATTCTGTTTGCTTATTGAATTAGTTATAAAATGAGGAACCAATCTTAGAGTTCTACTTTTCTATGAATTGTTTGATGTCATGGGTGCTTCATACAGATCTGGTATCAGAAAACAGAGTTGCTGCTGTAAATCTGAGAAGACAGTCATTGTAGATATCCCTTTGCACTTAAACCCAACATACTATCAAGCCTAACTACTCCTCTGTTATGGTGAAAAAAGGATACAGCAAACAACCTGGTATGTAAGCTCTGGGAGGCAAGAAATTTGCCCTGCTGCAGGCACCTTCTGCCTATAAACTGACAGATGGTGGTAGCTTACTGGAGACCCAGTTTCACCTCTTGCTATGAACCGGTGTAAATCTTGCCTCTGCCTTCTTGCTGCAACTCTTGCTTTTAATACAGCTATAGTAGTCTTGTACACTTGTGCCTTAGCATTGTGAGCTTTTCTGTTTTCAACCTACCAATGGAGCACGTTCATTTTGAGAAAGGCTTTTTAGGGCTGCTTTTCATTCTTCATCAATATTACAATAAGAAGGTGAGCAGCAATGGAGAATGATGCTAATCCATTCACTTGCAATTAAGCGAGGGAATGAATATAATCTCCTTCATCAGGATCCCATGTTTTTTTCTTTTTAGCTACATATAAACTTGAGGTGGTCCAAGTCAATGAAAAGACTGTCATTGACTTCATGGACTTCCTCCAAGTTCAGTGGATTTACAGGAGTCTGTATTCGATGATGGGCATACTCTTTATCAGTTGCAGTGTTTAATTCCTTAAGTGTGGAAAATGCTGTGATATTAAAACTCTTTTTGAAGTGAGACCTTAAATACCTCTGAAGAGTCTCCTCGGTTTCTGGTTTGTCTTCTAAGCTGAAGAAAACCTTCTCTTGAAAAGCACCTACTTCTTGCTGCAGGTACTGTCTAACCTTAAAGCTGAATCCTCACCTCCAGGCAATTAATGCTTCATTTCAACAAGACAAATGCTGTCTTTATCTTCATTAATTAAACTCATCACAGACTTTATGACATTTGAATGGAGAAATTTTGGCTAGTGGCAATTCTAATTTTTTACATAAATTAACAAGAAGAAATTCTCAAGTGCTTTATTCTGCAATAAAATTTTCTTATTGCAGATATTACTGAGCACGAAGGCTGTACATTTGTATTTATACAGTTCTTCTGCCTAGTGCTGTTTAAAGTATGGTAGAATAGAGCAAGTAATTCCAGTATATTGTTTGTAAAAAGTTATGGAGCTTGGATGCATTTAATAGTAACCCCTAACAGAATACTCAAATCCACAGTCTAAATATTTATTTAATAAGAATGGTGATAACTCCCAGTGCCTTGGGACTTCTGTTCACCAAGTTTCTTGGTAGGTAGATCAGTGCCAAGTATTTCGTATATGGCTACTTACTGTATGACTACAGTCTCCTGTCTTGGAGAAAGTAGCTTTTGAAGGTACGTAGCCGTTCCTTAGCATGTAGCATGCCATGTGATGAGGGTAGGACAGAAACCTCTCCACAGCCGTTTTGGGGGTTAGCATGGTCCAACATTGGCAATGTGGAGTTTTAGAAGAAGCAAGGTCTTGGAAGTTGTCAGCTGGCTTCCACCCCAACATCAGGCAGCCCTCCCCTCCCATCCAGAGGTGGAACGAGGGGACACTAGGAGCTGCATTGAGGAGAGGCTGTCATCTGCTCTCTGCAGGCACGGATCCTTCTTTCTTCTCTCTTAAAGCGTCAGCTTATCTCTTCTTCCCTGTGCCCTGGCAGCAGCTATTAAAGTCATTCTTCTTTACTTGCTAGGCTGTCCCTACTGAAAAGATTAAAGCTTAGAGTTTGGCTGTTTTGCCTTTCTTTTGCTGGTTTGTGTAATGAAATGAAGATAAAGCTTTCACTCATTACCTGAATAGCTACCCTATTGTTTCTTCTGCCTTTTGATAGCAGACTAGACAGAAGTGTCCCAGGCTTGCTGTTCAGCCATCTTCATTGATTAAACTACCTTCTGAAGTATCTGTCATTGGCTGTTGCTGAAGAATAAATGATGACCAAGATGGATGAGTAATACCATCTAGTGTGATGATTCCAGGTGTCTTGGGTGCTACCTTTAATCTTCTATTTCTTACCTACAAAATAGATCTAGTGGTGCTTGTTGCTTTATGAAGCCTGGAGGTATTCAGGTGAGTCATGCTATAGAAATACCAAGATGGGCAGGGGGAAACCCTTTTCTCTGCAAGCAGAAACTTAAAAGACATTGGGGAGGGGGAATGTAAGGGAAAAGGACTTTGGGAGAAGTTTGCTGTGCAGAACATAAGCTGTATCAGCCCCTTACTTGGGAAGCTCAGGACACTGCGGGGAGGGGGGGGGGGGGGGGGGAACCCACC
>NW_010972438.1:4281197-4381565 GCF_000737465.1 Haliaeetus leucocephalus
CGCGCCACTGTTGGGGAGCGGCGGGGCGGGGGGGGGGGGGGGGGGGGAGACAACCCACATATAAAAGTGGTTGTGAATGACAGTTGAAAAACAGGGAGGTACACTGCGGTTGAAATCTAAAGCTGAACAATTTGGCAGATGTTCAGGAAAGCAACAGAACTGAGAATAAATACTTTGGGTTTTATTTAAAAAAAGCCTTCCAGGAGAAACTGTTCTGATTTTGTTGTTCTTAATAATCATGTTCAAAATGAATGCTTTAGCTTTTAAATTTTTGGTAATATCAAATATGCTGCTACTAGCCTCTTGGACAAAAGCTTGATTTTTGCCATAATTAACCTTTCCACTTCTTGTTTAATAACAAATGGGATAATATTAGCCTTTAACTTTTCCAATACAGGGTGTACATATCAGTGATGAGATTTTGGGGATCAGTATTTATCAGGGATCAGAACACAATTTTCACACTTGGTTTTCAGTAAAAAAATAACACAAGGTTGTAAAGCAAAAGCCTAACCTCAACCATATTACTATACATGTTTGAAAACCTAAGCAAATAAAAGCTCATTTATATTCTTGTCTGATTAGCACAATCAGAACTTATTGATGCTAAAATGAACCAAATTTCCATAACTATAAACAGAATATTAAAATATAGCTGTTTAACGTAGCGTGATGTTTTTTCCTTCTTGGAGGGAACAAATAGTCACGACTTTCTTGTTGACTTTTTAGGAGTCTTGTAACAAAGTCAAAAGCATTTCAAACACATGCCTTTTGGCAGGAACGTAGACCTTTTTCTAGACAAGTGCTGTTTGCTCTTTTGGAAGAGAAAGCAGAAGATGACACGTAGGTGAGCGTGTGTGTGCTTGGTTATCCTTTACTCTTGCGTAGTCCAGGGTCACATGTTCAGGGACTGCAAACTCGGTGCAGAAACATAGAATTTGAACAGAGAAACCACTTTATTTGAACCAGTCACTGTAAGTATTTGTAGTATTTTCATCCAACAGAGGGGAACAGAAAACCTTAGGGAAGAAGGGCAGGTATGGAGTAACTTTATGCACTGATACACAATGTATACTGAAGCCAACTGGATGTTTCCCTGCAGTGTAAAATGAGAAACCTGGAATAGCCTAGTGCAAAGGGTGCAGGGCTGTGGGTTTTAAGGAGACCTGGGTTTGAATTGTGATGGCTGTGACCTTGTGCAGGTGACTTAGCAGTTCCCATTCAAATTGCAAGGAAAAAGCATAATGACCCTTGCAAGAGTCTATGTGAAAAGAGTCACAAAACAGAGACTTTCTGCACTGTTCTAAATACACGTCGGGGTTTGTTCCCAGCTCCTAAGTGTCATTTTGTTAAGTACCGAGTGTGAGGAATCAGTGGATTAGCATTACTTTTGTTTAGTAGAGGCAATGGAGTATGTCAGGAGCTTATTTTAAATAAGCAGAAAATTTCACAACTCTTGTGCCACTCCTCCACCATCGCAGATTTGAGAGGCTCAAAATGCCACCTTGTCCCCGGTGATCTGCAAGTCACAGCTTGCACACAATGCATATACTTTGCAAAATAATTCAGTGCATCTTTGGGTGCTCAGCAGCAAGAGGCAAAGAACTGCAAAGAAAAAAATGTAGTGTTCATTTGCCTTTGGCAGTTGTCGTGCAATGAGAACTTCAAAATGTTTTAAACCTGAATTAAAACCAGCTTAATTTGCATAGTTGAGGGTAAACGAGGGTTTTAAACTGATAGAGGGTAGATTTAGATTAGATGTAAGGCAGAAGTTCTTCACTGTGAGGGTGGTGAGGCACTGGAACGGGTTGCCCAGAGAAGCTGTGGCTGCCCCATCCCTGGCAGTGTTCAAGGCCAGGCTGGATGGGGCTTTGAGCAACCTGGTCCAGTGGAAGGTGCCCCTGCCCATGGCAGGGGGGTTGGAGCTCGATGGTCTTGAAGGTCCCTTCCAACCCAAACCATTCTATGATACTATGATAATTGGTGTATATTTTATCCTGGTTGCTCATACACCTATTGATAACTCTGAAAGCAATATAGAAAATCCCCAAATAGTTCAACATTAAATTCAGTTAAGGATTCTCCCATACTGCAGAGGTGGCAGATAAAGGTATTGCTATTGTAAACAACTGAATGGCAGATTTTCTGATACTGAAAATAACAGGCAAATTGTGATGCTAACAGCCTTAGTACGAGACATGGTATTTGATTCACACTGCCAATGTACCCTAACATAAATCTTGCAATGGCATTCTAAAGGAGCTTCAAATCTGCTCCTTGGTCGTTTTTAGGATGCCTTTGCATAGCTTGGGAAGAGCTAAAAGTGCAAGTAAGAACCAGTCTTCTAAAGCTCTGCTGTATGTTCAAGAAATTTTTTAGCTAGTGCATTCCATATTACTTTCTGGTCTTTATGTTTCCAGAGATCATCCATCGGTAGAGACTTTATGAATTGGGTCTTTTAAGGTTTCATCACATTTCTCATTTTTAAGGTTCACTGTGTAGGGAGATCATATGGCATGTTATTTAATGAGTCAAGGCAGCTATGGGGATGTGTAATGGAAGGAAATACATTTTCCCTACAGTTTTCAAAATGTGAAGAAACATTTATCCTGTATCAACAGCTTAAAAATGGGACAGATTCATTCCTTCCCATGATATTTCGTGCTAGCTGGGAAGCGATTCCAGCAAGCTCTGATAAGAGACAGGGTTTTTTGAGATAAACTACTGACATTAACGGTGCCATGACTTTTTAGGGAGAGGGGGCAGTGTCACAGTTCTTTCTGCCTTCAAAAATTTGTAAGAATTGTCTTTGATTGCAGCTGTGGAAAAAAACTAAATCTGAATTTACTTACTAGCCTATGCAAAACTTCATTGCAGACCATGGACTGTAGTTTAAAGAAAGAAAATTACACGGCTGAATCTATCTTTTTGTGTATATTTCATATATAAAATCTAAAGATTCATCTCAAATTCCGTATCTACATCTGTAGCACTGATGCAGAGTGGGCATATTTCAGCTTTTACGAGAGTTTACAAGTGAGTGACAGTAGCGAGCAACATATTGGAAAATATTACTTCTGGGTTTTTTTTAAGTTTTTTGGATCTTAACTTGAGTTATTGTATTCTGTAAATAGTATCTGGAGAGAAAATGAAATTACATAAAAGCATAGAGTAAATGAGGGAGAAAAAGCAGTTGTTACAGATCATAACCTTATCAGTTGGGGTGACAGTTTCAATTCCATTTGAGTTCTCTCCAGTTCCCATCCTTTTTATGTTGGATTAAGTAACAGTTTTTGTCTTCTTATTCCCATGGCAACCTTATCTTTTTTTTTTTTTTTTGGATGTAAATCTGCTTGTCCTCTTACTATCTTTCAAAGCTTGTGCATGAATAGCTTGTGAAGGAGGGGAGTATAGAGAGGAAAGAGAGCAGAGACTTTCTAGCGTAGGAAATAAGGGAAAGAGTATTCTGGAGAGAGAGATATCTCTGTGTGTGTGTATATAAATATAAAAATCTTCTTTTTACCCAAAGGTATTTATTATGTCTTCTGTTTTTTTTTTTAGTGTATTTTTTTCATGAACACGAAGATTTTCCCACTGTTTTAGTAGGTTGTCTGGGCGAAACTCTTGCAGAAAGTTGAAGGCCAGCCTACATGCCCAGCCAAAAATACAGACTTAATGACCTGCAACATTATGGCTTATATAACTTAAGAAAAGTGCCACTTTCAGTGAAGATAAGTCTCAAGTTGCAGTGATTTTGCTCCTCATGTAACTTGGAATCTCTTAAGAGAAAGTTGGGTGCAAGCAGAGGTTTAGCTGGGTGCTGTGTTAACCCCCGGCTTTGTGTCCAGCCCTTCTGTCTGGTGGTCTGTGACTGGTGGCCCAGAGCTCCAGAGCTGGGAATATCCTGACCTGGGGATGGTCTTTTGAATCCTCTGTATCACAGGGATGAGGCCCCAGGTCAGAGTGTAAAACCAGTTTGTACAAAAGGGTTCCCATCCCATTAGTGGTATCTGCTTGCTATTTTAAGGCATTAAATGAGGTTGAAAAAAGCAGCTGTTGCTTCATCTCTGTACATCTTTTTCTCATATTAAATATTTCACTTGATTGGACTTGCTTAATATAATAAGTGTCTGAAGTGCAATGGAAGATAGTTATGTAAATTGACCCGAATCAAAATTTTTCTTCCATAGCTGTAATGGAGATCTTTTAACCGTGTGCTACCTTAATCCTGATGGCCGCAGCTTGCTGTGAACCAGAGATGCAACCCGGTTGCGGCAGCGTTAGTACTGACACTAATAAATAAGGATCTTCTAGAACGGCAGTTTTGCATGCACCTTGTTGTTCACCTGCTTTTGGTTGTCCACCACCTTTTATTAGTAACTGCCAGAGTCCTGCTGAGAGCAGCTTTGCTACCAAACTTTCTGCATGCATTCAAACATATTTATTGTCAGTGGGTAACAAATGGATTGTTTATTTATTAGCCCATTCATGTTTCATCCTCATAATCCCTCTTGTTCAGTCCTCTAATAGCTATCTGCATTTTGGCAATAATTGTTTTTGACTCCAGCGTTAATTTTGCTAACTTAGATACTCTTTGGAGGGCAATAATTTGGTGGAACTATTTAGCACATGTAGTGTCTAGTTCTTACGTTGTAAGGTTTTTTTGATGGTTTTTGTGGTGGGCTTTGGGGGGATGGTTTTTGGGGGTGAAGAGGTTGGTTGGTTGGGGGTTTTTTTTTAAGGCGTTTAAAAGCTGGAAGTTTTCTTTTAATCACAGAATATACATAAATATTAAACCAATATGATCAGTTATATTTTTAGATAGTTAGACTTTATGTCTAAATTCTGAAATCTTTTTAACAGGAGTTTCTTGAAGTGCTAGCTTCACTTATGTAGGTGTACAAATTTTTATAACTAAAAATTTTGGCATTTCCTGCATGCCTCCTGCCTGGTAAAGCTCTAAACAAAGCGTTTTCATTTTCATTCTTGCTTTTTTTTTTTTTTTTTTTTTTTTGAGAAGTGGTGACTTTCCTTAGGATTTTTTCACTTTAGGACTGTTCTTAAGCCTCTGGAATATGGCTTATTTGTGAAAAGAGAGTTTATAAAGCTTCTATTCCCTGAAAAATAAAAGCAAGTCATTGTTAGGGAAGGATTTCAGCCCTTGTTTTGTTTGTCAGAATTGCCCTAATGGGGTCTTGTTAGCCCATTTCGCATACCACAGATACTATTAAGATAATACTTAAAAACATCTGCATTACATTAATACCACATTAAGCACCTGATCTAAAGCCCATTGAAGCTGATAGGAATGTTCAGTAGGACTTCAGTGCTTTGATCTTTCAACTGCAGTTTTACAACTTAAAAAAATCAAACATAAAAAACGTTTCAGTCAACATAAATGCATCTGTGTTATCTGTGTCATACTTCACCCTTCATGGCTAATAAACTATTAGATTTTGAGCCTACTCAAACTGAAATAAATACTTAAAATAATAATTCTGAATGCCTTTTACAGCAACAAGTTCTGAAATAGAAAAAATGGTGTTGCTAAAAGGCATGTAACAAGCACAGTTGTCTTGTGATGTACTGAATTATACTAACATTCAATGAATATAGAAATGTACCTTAAATTTTAACTGTAAGTAACCCATGGCTGCAACACATAAATGTCAGATTTAGGAGGGATTGAGAATAACTGTTTAAATGTCTTCACTGTGTATTTTCTTACTTTAAATGTAAGAAGATTACTTTTTCAGGGCTCCGATTCGCTGTCAGCCTGCCTACTTTGCTTCCTGATGTTTATTGTTGGTATAGCTACTTGCTAAGCAAAGTAGGTATCTTAATACCAAAGTGATGGAACTTGCAGAGCTACTCTTATTACACTGCGTTGCTTCTGTCTTTATTTTTGTATCGATGATGTATTTACATAAGTGTTTCTAGTAGAATATGGTAGTGAGCGGTGACAGAGAGCACAGGCTGTGAATTGTGGGGAGTCTCATTTAATAACCAAGGAAATTCTCACTACTTACGAGAAGAGATGTAGTACCTGTTTTTTATTTTCCTGTTATTACCTCTCTCAGCCCTGTGCAGTGAAAGATCTTCTTTCTTTTTTATGAAACTGTATTTTTTCAGCCCATGGCTTTTTATTAAATTGTAGTTAACGATATACTTTTGAGGATTACATCACCCTACGCGGAGCAATTTGGCTTAGGCTGGAGATCAATCTGCACATAGAGCATCTGTCACTTAACGATTCTGCTTAGATACCAACAAAAAGATTTGAGGTCCCACTGTGTTTTGGGGGTTTTCTTCTTATGTACATGTCTCAATCTATTAACATCTCTTCAGTAACACTGGGATTGTATTTGTTTTATAAATGCAGAAGCAGAACAACAGATAGGTATTTCTGGGCAGTTGTTTTTCTCCACTCCTGCAGCTTCTGTTGTTGAATGGTCTGATGCTGAATTTATTAATCTATGTAGTTGCTTGCTCAGGTGTAATCCCTTGTTCAGCCACATTTATTCATCCACTGAAGGATATGCACATTGGTACATCATGGCATATTAAAGGTTTACTGCTGCCTGCCACAGCTGTCATCTCTTTGACCCCTCAGTAAACTAACAGTCTTCCATATAATTGTGCTTTCATTGACGTGTAATGCTATTACTGCAGAGGCAGACAGAATGCAATTCTCTAAAGATCTTGTCTAGTTCCTTTCTCTTCCAAGGAGGTTAATGCGCTCAAATGATCCCTGCGTTTTCTTTTTTTGCCGTCTTGCTGCAAGAAAAGCAAAGAAGAAAGTGCTCTGGATAATCTGTTTGCACTAGCTTTTGGGGGATGGAGCAAACTGGAAAGATGAACTAACCAGTTAGGTGGGAGCCCTCTTTACCACTTTAATTTCACATGCCTTCATTTGTTTCCTTAGTACTTTTAATTTTTAGCTTTTTACTAAGAGGTTATACAGATTTTCTTTTTCTAATATCACTTACTATGGAAATAAACAAGTCAAAACCTCTTTACTCAAAACCAGCCGAACCACATTTAAATATTAATGATGTATGGGAATAACTTAAGACTGAAGTTTAATCAGTGTTTTGTCCATAGACATTTGTCATTTACAAGTGGTACCATTTCAAAAAACCAAACACACGCACCCCCCCACCAACTTCATATTAATGTTTGCATTATAATAGTACTTCACAGGCAGTGTGGATGGCCTTGTGATCTTGCAGAGCTGATGGAGAGAATGAGAGCTTGTAGATGATGGGCTGAAACCAGTGTCTGGGGACTTTATTCCAAACTCAGCATGTAAGGCAGCAGCTGTAATGTCATTGAGTGCAGTTTCTCTTTATGAACTTGCCATCATTGTAACATCTAATGATTTGTATTTTCCTAGTGCTTTTATATTGATTGCTTCTACTGTATGTACTGCTATTTTACCCAGTAGTGAAGTTAAACAATCAAATGAGTCAGTGATTTATTGGGTTTCGTGGTTTAGAGACTAGTTCTACACTGCCACAGCTTCTGATCTGCTCTCCGAACTCTTGTTCGCGATTTGCCAGTAGGCTTCCTCACTCGTTCCCCAAGTACCAGATAAGTGGGTTTGATTATTAATAATCTGATACTAACAGTTGTCTTGCATTTCCTTATCAATTGTTCACGCTCCTTTGCATTCAGCTATTTTTAAACCTCTGATTTCTTAATATGTGAATCTTTCTGGTTTTATTTCATATTCTCTTCAGAATTTTTTTTTGAATATTCAGCTGCTTTGGTTAACAAAATCTAGCATTTTTCTCCTCTCTTAATAACATATGCTACTTTTATTTACCCTTTCATCTTAGTGTATAACTAACTCTCTTGTTCGTTTCCATTTAAAAGTAACTATAGCCTCTCTTTAAGCTAGTTCTGTCTTATCTGTCCTGTATTTTTCTTTCTCCTAGCTCTTCTGATGGGGATTCAGTGGAATTACTATCTTGTTTCTTTCAGAAACCTTTTTTGCCTCATAATAAATCCTTCTTTACTGAAAAAATTTTCTAGAGATTCCAGTTCTGAGCTTTGTATCTAAACTGTGGGCCCTAAACATACTTCCAGACTCCAGTATTTACTGACTCCATGGCAAGGGTAAAATCAATTTCTCACATCCCAGTGTCCATGGGAAGATGATGTTGGTCTAGAGGCTGGAAAAGGGCTGCTATGCATTGCAACTGTTTTCGGTTGAAAGCAGGACACTTAGCCACACTGTGGTACTTGTCTGCCGCACACCCTGAATTGCATTGATTTCTCATTACATAAGGTGTCCAAGTAGACCAAGTTAGAGTGAGTTCTTATCACAAATCATTGCTTTGTGTAATGAATTTAATTTATTCCAAGTCATGCTTGCAAGGGTCTCTTGTTCTTCCTCCACATGATGCAGTATCAGGTACCAATTCATTCTGAGCAAGACCACGTGCGATTTTATCATCTATTTACCCCGTTTAATTGTGTAACGATTATTGTTCCTGTTTTTATAAACCAAAACATGGGATTTGTTATCTGCATGGGGATTACGCTGCTTGTTTTTTAAATGTCTCTCTATTATATCTGGGTCAGAGCAATGATTAATATTGAAAGAGAGGTTTTGTAACCAGACTGAAGCTCTGGCACCTGTCCTGAAAAGGCCGTTCTGCTTTTACAGAGGATATGAGGGGCAGAAGTAGACGTGTGGCAGAGCAAATGACATTTTTGCTTAATTGCAGCGGGTAGACTCTGTCTGTAGTTCTGGTCAGGCTGACTAGTGTGTGTTTGTGAGCTGGTAGGAACAGAGCGGTGGTTTGGTAGGGTAGCGGGTAGCATTTACATTACTTTAGATTTGAGAAAATAAGCTATGTCGTAGGTTACTCATGTCTTTCTAAGATGAAGGATCAGAAGGAACTGTTAGATGAACTCTTTTGCTCTCCTGGATATTGGAATACAGTTTTACTCTGTAACCCTGGTATTAAACTTATACAGTATGCAGTAACTTACTGCTTCTTCTGAACTGTCTGGAGTTTTAATTCTAACTTGACTTTATCTGGCTCCAGCCTTTGGGTTTGTCCTACCGAAGAAATGACACCAGGAGAAGCTCCTGTGAAAAGGCGATAGGCAGGCGAGCAGCAGCGAGCTGCTGCAAAGCCAGCGCCAGCCTTGCAGGTCATGGTGGTGTTTACTCCTCTGGTATGCCTTCGCTCTGCTCTAAATGATTTCTTTATTGACTGCTGCGAGTCTGTTGATGGGAAGGTACAAGTGTAAGGAAGTTGCTTACAGTGAAAACATATTTCAGTGTAGATAAGTAGAATTGCTGCAGTGCGTCTTGTGTGTGTTGGAGCAACTGCAAGTTGCAACTGCTCGTCAAGTTTCCTTAAATGTCCTACTAGGAGCATGAAGTCAGTGCTCAGCAAGAGCTGCCATGTGCTCGATGCCTGCTGCAGCTTGCTGTAGGTGTAAAATAATTTGGCACCTTCCACATTCAGGCTCTTGAAAACTAATTAAATATACTCAGCAGCACTTGAGGAAAAGAGAGGTTTCCAGATAAGACAAGAAACTGGCTGCTCTAATAGCAGAAAATTCTGGTACAAATCATCAACTACCCATACTGAGCAGCTCCAAAATGAGACCAGATGATCCTGAGATGGCCTTTAGGCTGTTCTGGTTGAATTGACTCTTAATCTTTGTCTTTGCTGTTTAAGAAACACCTCCATCAAATTCTGCTCCCTGAAGCTCCCCAGCTTCGCTGCAGCATCTCCTTCTCCCTGTACCTTAGATATAGACAAGAAAATCCCTTTCTAGGTCTTCCCCTACACATGAAGGCTTACCAAGAGCACGCCCAAACTCTTGATTGCTCCCTGCGCTTGCTGTTTGTTGCTGTAATGCTCACCTAATGGAGCCTGGCATTGCTGTTGAGATGAGACAGTCTCGTTGAGTTCAGACCCTGGCAGCAAAAACTATGAAATCCCTCTGGATTAAAAGAAAAGGGAGGAGACAGAGGAATTTAATTGATTGTAATGAATATCATGACCATAATTAAGGGGTAAGAGATTGGCAGAATGAGTTTCATGAGGCTGGGGATAAAGGGATTTTAAGAAAAGTTGGGGAATGTGGTGAGCCCGAGTGTTGGTAAGAGTTGAGGCGGCTGGAACAGTTGGGGAAGCAAGGACTGAAGGGGGAGCCGTTGCGGAGAGGGGACAAGCATGAAAGTGCGTCAGGAATGGCAGAAACATGTAGGAACTGCATCTCTAAAGCATCCCAGACCCCATGAGAGACCACGGCATTGGGACTAGGGCTCTCTGGAGCTGGGGGTTTGTCCGGGTGGCTGCTTCATGGGACCTGTGTTCATAACCTTCTTGGTGGCTTCTCTCCTGATAGCAAACGTCCCTCGGTGCCTTTCCCAGCTGCAGCGTGTCCCCAGCCAACAGGGGCCAACGCACATTCCCATCCCAAGCCCTTGGTGCTGAAATCTTACTGGTTTGGGTTTTTTGCTCAGCCAATATTTGTGTTCTTAGGCAACCTTAACTCTGGCACTTTCTAACTCCAAATAATTGAGTTTGCAACCTTAGTATGTTCTTTTAATTTTATTAGGGACTACAGTAATGTGTTTGCACAAGAATACTGAATTAGATTATGCAGTGTTTTTTAGCTTTTGAATAACTAATTTTTTTAAGAACTCGTGCTTGCGCACAGGTTGGAGATACACCTTCATGGGAAACTTTTTGTCATTTGGCTTTCATTTTCAGTATTCAAGAAGTGATTCTGCTGCTTGGACTGCACGATGTCCTGTCTCCTAGAGATCAAGTTATATTTTTTCATTTTTGCATTTTTATGTGAACTGGCAATTTTTTGTTGTTTTCAACATCCACTGTCAGCATCATAATGATGTGGGTTTTCTTTTTTTTTTTTTTTTTTTTTTTTCCTGCCTTATCTGCGGTAGAAATACCAGTTTTGCTTGTCAGGTGCAAATGACATCATAGCAAGAAACGCATTTCACTGCATCCTTGTTCCCTGAAGCCTGTAAGAAAGTAGCTACAGACCATCTGCTTTAGCCACTTTTGGCTACTGTAAAGGAAATGAACAAAATATATTCTGGTTTGCTTTGATGTGCTCCTGAACATCCACTAAGCTACAAGTTTAGTGTTGCTGTATGGTGCCTGGATAGGAGTAGATCATTTTTCTTATCTATCCTGTCCTCCTGAGCCTGTTAATGTAGTCTAATCCTAGCTAGTAACCTAAGAGATTTATAGTCATAAATGTTTGCAGCAATTTTCCAGAATCTGTTTTATACTCTGGCAGTGTCTTTGTACTCGGCTAGATACTGCTGCAGTTGTAGTGGAGCACCCAAGGAAGGGTGTATTACATCCCTGTTTCAGAAATGTTAGATTTGGACATCACAGAAGCAATTAATGTCAGTAGCGTATGCTATATTCAGGATACTAAGTCTGAGTTATTTTATTTGTCAAATGTGAAAATTCACTTACCTCTTTCTTAAAATTGTGATGTGAATAGTTAATACAGTAAAATAACTGTTCTTCCTCTACATGAACCAGGCAAATGTGCTACCATGAAAATGTATTACTTTTATTTCTGCCTCTCCGTTTTTCATCTACCAGTAACTCTGATAATAAAATTAAAAGTTTTAATTTCTTCTGAATTCCTCTGTAAATATTATTCTTGATACAGTATTAATTTCTATGCTTGCACTCTATTCCCTCTATGGCTTATTTCAAGTAGGTTACTGAAATCACTTATGTAGAAATAGTCATCTTCTCTAAGTTCCCTTGTACTTGTTTTATTAAACTTAAGGGTTGATGTGTAATGTACCTGACAAACCCATCTGTTTTTAGATTGAGAAACAGTATGCTGGAGAATTACTAAAATAAAAAATAAAAATCCATTAGTGTTAGCTCTTCAGGATTCCCCAACATGTCAAGCTAAAAATACTGAAGAGCAGCTGGAGCTAGAGATAAAACCCAACCGATTCCAGAAAAGAAAATGGCACAGGTGATTTTGGCAGGGTAGGTCATGGGTTAAGGTTTGCTTTCTTCTTCTAGGCAGATTACTCTGGTATTGTAGCTCGTGGATGGGGAGAAGGCTTGTTTCATTGCACGTGCCTGCAGGCTGCAGAGCTGGTGGTAGAGGGACAGACATAAACAGGTAAAGCGACTTCAGAGTTTTAATCACAGCAAGGAACGCAGTCTCAGGGTTGCAGAGCTTTGGAGAGCTTGATCCTCAGAGAGGTGGTCCTCAGGTTGTGAAAGCTCGAGGCTTGCTCTGGAGAACTGGAGCAGCTCCATAAAGATGGTACAGTTTCCTCCAGGGGCTGTGTTTTTAATTAGCTGTGTTGGAGTTAACGGCCCTGCTTATGTTTGCAGCTCTACATAAACTTGTGCATTTCATATTATTTTGCTTAACCCAGGTAGGACACATAATTTGAGATGAGAATTATAAATATTTTGAAGGTCTGTGAATATTGGATTTTTATGCTGACTAACAAGTTAGTGTATTTTTACATGTGAAGCAGCAGCTGTGGCAAGACATCTGTTGATAAGACACTTAGTCATCTGCTATATCTGTTATTTGTCATCGTTACATCTGTTATAGTCCACATGGCCCTAATCAAAGCACTGGGGCTTTTTGCCAGGTGCTCCATACCAAGTGAGATGGGGAAGATGACAGATTTTGGTTACCCGTATCCTAGCAATACTTTCTGGTGACAACCCAACTATATTCTGTAATATTTGTGGGAGAATCTGTCCGTTTCTTTAAGGAAGGTGGCTGTTTTTAGAAAGATAAATGAGTGAAGTCAGTGACAGAAGAAAAATCCCATTGTCATCAGCATGTTCCCAGTGCTTAAAAAATGAACTGTTGCATGATGGTTTTCATTGATTTATTTATTTATTGAGGAAAGCCTTCTTGGAAACACTGCCACTTATTTAATAAATAAAAAAAACCCTTCAGGTAATTAGACCTAGCAAAGCATTCAGCCATCTGTTTAACTATTAAAACGTGAATAGCCTGTTGTTCTTCAATACTAAACCTGCTTTGTGGTCACAAGCGGTTAGTGATGGAGGTGCTTTGTAGACTCTCAGGGTATTCTTAGGGTTTGTGTTAGGAAAGTGGTAGGGGGGCAAAATCTGTGTTGCATCTAAGAACTTGGCTGTAGGATAATTTCCTTGAGCAAACATCCTTCCCTCCTGAGATATTTCTCAAATTGCTTGAATTGCTTTGTTCAGTCCTGTGTTTGCCTTGAGTTGAGTGGTAATTCCCAGATAATATGAATTTATGGCAGGCATATTTTTGGAAATACCTATTGGAGAATTTTTCTTTCAAAGCATGCATTTCCCTTTTAACACTATTTTTTCCAGTTCTTTCCGTGCATTTTTGTCAGTGTGAAACGTGTTTAAAAAAAATAAAAATTTCCCTGCTCATCAGAAGTTGACTCAACTTTTATGCTATTAATGTTCCTTTACTTTTTTTTTCTTTTTTCTTTCTTCTGCTGCCTCTGGTCTCTTCCTTCAGTTCCACACAACCCACAAAAGCATCTCATCGCTCCCTGTCCTTCTTTCTCCCTCATTACTGCAGACTCTTCGGCTTTTTTCCATGCTGGTATCTCATGTTCACTGCACTCTGATACATCTGTGCCAATTTCGTTTTACCTTTTCCTCTTTGTGTTTAACACAGACTTTGTTGTATAATTTCTAAATTATTCTTGTTTAATTGGTGTAAGTGTATTTAATTCTTCCCTGTTTCATTTTTTGCTGCACCCCAAGTGATTTAAGGGGAGGTGAAGAGTTTAAAAGTTTAGTAAGTAAGTTTTTGGTGCTGTTATTCACTGCCAGCTGGCTCCAGCAGCCTGTTAACCCCTGCGTGACTCGCTTGTTAGATGTTCTGCTTTTCATGCAATGGAAACAACTTGCAAGGGTCTATTCCCTCACCTGCTCACTCTTCTACATAGAAGTTTGCTGCATTTTATTAGCAATATTTCTATGGATGCAAGAAACGTACTCAGATGGGCTTTGCTGAGTGAGACTAATGTAATGTGAGCAGAGACAGGAGCAGTATTTCAAACTAAAAACTCAAAGTTCTCCAAGTAGTGCTTTGGGTTGTGAATAAAAAGTGCCTTGAGGTTGTTTCTGCTTTCCCTGTCCTTGGAGCCTTCAGGGCATGAAATGGCCAGGGCATTGGTGGCTGTCGGCAGCAGGGCTGGGTCTCAACCTGGAGGAGCAATGCTGCTGTTCCTGGCCTGGAGAAGTACACTCAGACAAAGAAACTGTGGAGGTGGTTCCCCAGTAGCCCGTGAATCTCTTCTGGAGTGACAAATCACCCCGATTCTTTGCATACTTTGACTAATGTTCACTTTTGCACTGTTAATATTTTTCTCCTTTCTCTACCTCCAAAAAGAATTGATGATTACGGAGATAATTTTTGGTCCTATCCCTCCCTTCCACCCCAGCATGGTTCTCCCAGCCTTGATCCAAAGCCCAGGGAAGGCAGCACAAAGTCTCACTTGTTCCATATGCAGCTCTGTTGTGCTTTTTTTCTAAGTGCTCTATGTCTGCGGGCAGTGTGTTGGCATTAACAGGCCCCGTATTCAGCTATTCTGTTGAGCAGATACAAGTACTTTTAATAAACTTAAAAGTATGCCAAGTGTACACTCAGTTTCTGGCATCTGTCTAAAGAAGTGTAAAACACGTGGTCACAGAAATGCCTTGGTGTAGCCAGTTTTGTGGTGGTGGGGAAGAAGGTTTGCTTATGCACGTAGGTGATTTAGGTGATGATGGTGAGGAGTTTTTTGTGTGGTTTTGTGTTTGGTTTTGTTTTTTAAAGAAACTAATTTGTGTTACTCTTTCAGAAGTTGGCATTACCAACATAGGTATTACAACATGCTGAGGCTGTTATTTTTTCTTAAGAGCTGAGAGTCTGGTATTTCATTTCTTTTTAATAATGTGACTTTTACCAGGGTGAGCGGGTTATGAATTAGTACTTCATTATGTGCTGACATCGAACAAAGTCCCCACTTCAGAATTACCTATTCAAGAAAACAGTTAAGATTTGGTTGTCTCACTCATTTAGATACTTGAACATCCTACCAGTACAGAATTATACATAAAATACATTTAACAAGTTCTGCTGCTTTGAATAATAATGAGTCTAATGAAGTAATGGAATAAATATTTTTGTGGCTCTTAAGGGACAATTATGTTTGTAGAGCATGAACCCTTGTTCTGTAGCTATCAAAACATGGTAGAATTGCTAATAAATATGTGTTGAGAATAAATATCAATTGATGTAATAAGATGCTTGGGTGTCACTGGGCTTAGAGTTGGAAACCCACTGAATCCTGCTCCTCTCCAGGGAGTGAATGTGTCCTGTGCATTACTTCTTAATTTTTTTTTTTAAGTTGGTATAACTTCTAGCAGCCTCTACTAATTTTATGAAGATCCTGTATACGGATACGTGTGACCAGGGGTGAAATATCAATCAGGTTTCTTGGCACAGTGTGATACAACTCAATGCTGCCACAAGCTAGGAGTCGTGTCTGGAGCAGCTTTGCCATCAAAAATTCTCTGGATTTTTCATAACATGGTGTTCTATGTCTTTTCAAAGCACAGATGCAATATTTGATCTGATCTTGCGTGATCTGTTTGCTTACCTTCCTTCATTATACAAGATTACAGAAACCAGATACATTTTTAAAAGGTATTTGCAGTGAACTGCAATGAATGCAGTCAACTGGCATGTGTTCTGCAGATGAAGATCAAATTTTTTATTCTTTCTCACGTGTTGACATCACGTGAGAACAAGGTCTGCTTTACCTTCTACAGATGCTTCAGGTAGCATATTCTCTCCCCCTCACCCATGAATTCACAAATCCGTGTCTTCTAATAACTGTGGGTGTCACGTGAAATTTTATATGCTTCTGTTCCAAATGCATAAAGAGTTACTCTGGGGCAGAGGCAGTGGAAATGATGCTCATGTTACTTTTACTTCATATTTTGAAATCTTTCTTAGTAATGTGCTTGAGACTGAAAACTTAGCTTATTAAATGGAAGGAGAGAACCTGATGGAATACGCAGTTTTCATATCCTTGCTGTTTGTATGTGCAAGAACACATTTCATTGTTCTCCTTTGCAGGCAGAATGAAAGACTTTTCAATAAAGCTGAATTACATTTTCTTGCTCCATTTTATTGCAATGGCGTGTGTATTTCAGCTGATGTAACTATGTATTTGGTACTAAAGCAATGAGGCAAATATCGGTATTAGCAGGGGAAGGGAGAAGAAAATGCTGTTTCAGGAGTCAGAAAAGTCTCAGTTGCTAATTTTAAACTTTCTTCTATAAGGCAAACTATAAACAGGCAATAAAAACATTTAATTTGCAAATTACACAGTTCTAGATTGGATTTAAGTTGGATTTTTTTTTCCTTGTGTAGTCAGGTTTTTGTAACAATTGTACCAAAATATTTTCAGCGTTACGATTAGAGACTTTGCCTGGTAGAGTTAAGTAATAAAGTTGCTCATTTCCTACCGGAATGGTAGCATTTGAGATGAAAGGAGATAAAAGTGGGGCATAATAAATGCAAGTAAGAAGTAAAAAGATGTAGGCAAGAGAAATTGATGAAAACATTTTATTTTGGTGACCAGTTTGAGAAAGTGTTAGAAGTTTTAAAAATCTGATGATGAATAAAACAATCTATACATCAAGAGGTAAAACGCAGAAATACTTTATATATGTTGCTGAAAGAAGACTTCAAACAAAACAGTGTGATATTGTCATCCCATGAGGTGCTGAAAAGTGAGTCCTGTTCTGACTCATCGCTTCTCAAAACCATCTTCTGTCCTGTTCTTCTCTTCATTCTTTGTTTCCAGTAATATTTTATCTATTAAGACATTTCAGCAGGATAAGAGCCTCTGATTTTAGAGATACAAATTGATCTGTAAAAGTAAACAATCTTTTTCCATTATTTGTCCACCTTTTACAGTATTTTATTTACCCTGTCAGTTTTCTGAGAACTTGATGTTCCTTCCCAATGATTTCATGTAATAGCAAGTTTTGTTAGAAGATACAGCACTACTCCCTAGTGTTATTGTGGTTAGTATACTGACTTTATTAAAAAAAAAAAAAAAAAACAAAAAACAAAAAACCAAACCACCACCAACAAAAAAAAACCAAACTCTAAACAACAACAACAAACCCCAAACAAAAAAAACCTGCTAATCTCTCTTGCTATTCTACTGAACATGACTGGCTTTGACCTTTAATACTCTGAATATGCTACAGAGATGCCTGAAAACCAGACCAGAAACTTGTATACAAGCAGTGAGTACTTTCCAAGGCCAGAGGTTTGGACTTCATTGTATAATGCTAATAGAGAACTCTATTACTATTTTGCATGGTGATTTTTAATTATTTTCAAAGTGGTGCCAGACAATGTGTAAAGCAAGTATATAAGTGAATTAAGTGATGATAGTTCTGCAGCTGTGTGATTAGTCTGGAAGTTAAACCACTCTAGAAGGTAGGATGGAGAGCTTCCTGCTAATTAGTGAAAAAATTATTCTTTTATTGTAGCATGGCTCATATTCTTCATTTTCTGATGGATTCTGAATTGCTTCTTGTTTCCCAAAAAACTATTCCCCTGTGACAGCAGTCTTCATCAGCAGTCAGTGATTAATAACGTCTGCAGTACAATATTGTAACAGATGAAACCGCAGAGCTGCGGTGGGTCCCCACCGGGTACCTGTGAGATAACAAGTACATACCTTTTGGAATGCCTTGGCATGTCCCACAGGTCACGTCCCTTCCTGAGGTGCTGCCAGCCCAATCCCATCGTGCTCATACCATGTGTCGGACAGCACAAAGACAACCGAGTTTCTGAAGGTCTGTGTTTGCAATAAATGAATGCACATGCTTAGAAAGCAGTGATAAACCATTTCATTTTAATTACAGAAATTATAAGATTTATGACTTTCAGTGATTGTAATGTAAGAGGGCAAAATTTGGTCTAAACTCATTTTATATGTAAAATAGATTTTTTTTTTTCCTTTCTTTTTGGGTAAACCTTAAAATCCAAATTGCATAGCTCTTTTCATTCTAATACAGAGTAGTGTGTGTCCTCTGGGTGCTGTCAGCTCTTGGTTCTTCCTTTCATGACTCAGGAGAATTGTGTTAGGGGTGGCTAATGAATCTATATTGTCATGGAGGGAAGAGAAAGATGCTCTAAAGGCCTGAAATGAATTGCAGGGCACACTGTTCTGATCTCTCAGTGAAATCGGTTTGGCTGTGGTTTTATGTGACTTCTGCGTGTCCAGTAGAAGGATCCAAACTTACTATGTGCATGAAAACATAGGCCCTGAGATGTACCTGCACAGAAATTCAGTTGGAAGGCTTAAAACAGCCCTTTTAAGAAACTCCTCAGAGCTTTATGTGCAGTAACAAAGAATAATACAACAATATCTTATTGCGGCATTAAATGTATTTTTTTAAAATGAAGCATTGAAATTCTAATCACTGTTGTTCGGTGTTCTGATTGTAACAGCTGTTGCTTTTCAATATTATAAAATATTACATTTTGGGAAATAGCTACTGTTGGTCAACTCACTACTCCTGTTACACTTAGTTATAAAGGTAGTCTTATTTTAAAGACTGTGTTAGTATCCTTTACAAGGTTATAAACAAACAGGTTTTTTTTAAATTGTCTTCTCTTGGGTTTTATTATGGAAAAATACATTGCTTATTCATGGAAAAAATATTTCTTAGCGTAGTACCTCAATCTTAGTCTGTATTGAATGTTACATCTAGCTTAATTTAAGGACATAATGAGGCCATACTTTCTTGGATCTTGAGTCACCAGTTAGAGGGAAAGTTAATTTAGATTTATGATAAAATACTGCTGCTCTGAAACTTTGCATTTATATATACTCGGTAGCATTTGTTTCTCCTCTTACACAGTTTAAAAAGAACACAGAAGATCTGAAGCCAGGCAGAGCAGAGTGCTGGGTCAATACACCGAGATGCAAAGCGCTTGCCTTTGCCAGAGCTTAGCGATGTTACAAGGGATTCTGCTGCAGGGAGATGGTCGAGGGGTTTCTTTTCTTTTTGAAAAGATATATATCCGTTTTCTGAATAGCTGTGTTATTAGCGTTATTTTACGGTTGGTTAGAGGAGCTCAGTAGGATCTTGATGCTATTTTCATCAGAGCCTTCATTTTGGAAGAAACAGTGGCTTAAAGACCTATTTTTAAGTTACAGTTATGACTCCTTTTTGGTTATCAAAATTAGGGTAGCATAAGCCTAGCATAAGAACAAAATTAGCCATAGGATCTGTTTAATTATGTTCTTGTAAATTAGTTCACTTCAGTCCTAATTCTGTCATCCTCCCTCATGTTGAACAGCTGTTTCTTTTGCAACTGATTCACTGAAATCACTGAACTTAGTTGCCTGCTAAGAGATTTGATATCAGGGTTTGAGAACTTGAAACTCCTGTGTATTTAGTCTTTTCTGTTTCGTAATATCCAGCTCACTTTTCTTTCAACAACAGATCTTGAAAACTCCAGGACGAAAATGAGAAGCGCGGTGTCAGTTCGAGAGGGACAGGGAGTCGTGCTGCTCTGCGGACCACCCCCCCGGGCAGGAGGTAAGGGACCTTCCAGGCTTTGTGCTTCAACCGGAGCCGATTGACCGTAAAGTGGAATATCTCCCTGGAAATGCAGGAGAGAGAGCAAGAATGAAACGTGGGCTCTGAAGTAAATACAGAGAGAGAGAAAACAAAACCAAAAGAGGGGGAGGGAAGTACTTACGAGGATTTACTTTTATTGTGAAATGCCTTTCTAGCTCCTAGTAATTTCTGTGCACTTAACATGTCTGATTTTTATGATATTTCCAGTAATTAATTGAGTATCTTCTGGAGTTAAATTCTGCCCAATTTCACAATTGCTGAGCCTTGATGAATCTGGTTTTTTTCTATGGCTAGACAATTGCAAAGAGTATATTGTTGTCTTTAATTATGCTAGTATCTGCCTATTTTCTTGCAATCAAGACACTTGATAGTGTAATGTAATGATGCTGGCATAATTTACAACACTGTTGTCTCAAGGGTGGAGAGAAATCTGGATGTGTGGATTCTTGGTGGACCAAAAGTGGCAAGTACATTTTTATCATTCATTCTGCATCTTCAGTCTTTGAGTAATTGCTATTGAGCCTCAAGTAATACTTGAAAGTAACTGGCTTTATTTGTTTTTAATTGATATGGAGTCTCATTATTGAAGGGCTGTGATGTTAAACATTAGATTTGATTGCAAAGACAAGGTAATATAAGCTAAAGATTGGATACAATAATATAGGTATTGCGGCTTCTTAAATTTGGCAGAGTCCAAGCAGACACAGCCATAAAATGGCAATTTTACAACTGTCTGAGCTTGCAGAATTTTTTTCTTTCTAAACCGATACATACTCTTAAATCATCTTTATAGCCTTACAACAGCTTTGTCTTCTCAGCTGCTGAGAAAATGGGTCATTCTCCCAGCTATCTGTAAGAATTAGAATGATTAAATTTTGCTTCTATATGCAGTCCAAAGTCAGAATTACCCCAGCCATTTTTACTCTTATGCCTTGCATGGGTATACACCTAGAGGTGATTGCCAAACTGACTACAACTCTGCCTGACTTTTGCAATGTTTAAGCGTGAGGTGTTAAACAGGAGGTGATATAAAACATGCTCATATTGCTAAGAATGGTGGTTTAAATCAACACTTTGAAGAGGTGAGAATTTCTTTTGCAGTCAGCAGATGGGATATGATTGACACACCCCCCCACCACCACCACTAATTGTGTTATTCATGCAAAAGAAGAGAGCGGAGGGCTCCCTGAATTATCAAATGGAATTGAGAGTTGGTACCAGAATTATTTAAAATCCTTGGATTTGTTTGAGAGTTGGAGGATTAACTGTTAAAGTTTTCAGGAGACATGGAGTAAGGTGGAAAAAATCCTTCCTCTTCTTTCTTCACTAAAATAAACCTATAGCACAGTGACATCAAGCATACGGTGCCTCTAGATCTGGCACAGTAGGATGCAGGTTGGTAAGTCTTAGATAAAGTATCTATCCATTAAGCAGAAATAGTTTTTTAGGAATAGCAAGGATGGTTTAGGAACAGCTGACCTGGCCTGCAGGCTCTGAGGGCTGTTCAGCCCTTTCCAGATCGGTGATCTGATTATTTTTTTTTTTCTTTGATGTTGTATTTGTCGCACTGAGCTATCAAATAATTTCAGACAATACTAATCCTTAAAACCTTCTCAAATACCTTGTTTTCTCCTCCCCTTTAGCCCCCAAAATACTGTTCTTTTGTGTTCTGTCATGTCGTGCAATTTCTAAGTTCTTGCTAGCTTAATTGCACTTATTTCTTGCATTCTCTGTAAGGAGTCTTCAAGAGGAGACTTGATTAAATTGTGATTATTCTTCCATATACAGCATTCCAGTTACAATAGAAACCAATGTTCATCCCCAAAGAAATACCAGTTCATAGTATGGGAAAAGGAAATTGCTTCCCTTCTACAATTTGGCATATTTTTTTCTTTGCTTATCTTAGCCACAGATATTTACATAAGTAATACGAATATGCCCTTTCAATGGGGAGCAAATTATTCATGCAGTTAATGGTACTTTTGTCCTTTTGAAGTTTGCAGTTCCAGTTCCATCAGGGTATGGACATCTACTATTTAAACCAACAATGGAACTCAATTTAACTTCGTGCACATAGGCTTATATGCTGAGCTTGTATTTTAGCTTCGTTTCTGTGATGGCTGTTGGTGTACAGGGGGAGGAAGATGATGCTCAGTATTTCCAGTTGAGGGTGCACAGATCAGTTTCATATTTCTGTCATTAAACATGAGCTGTATCACAAACTGCTCTAATATCTTCTTCAGAGTTAGTGCATTTTCAGTTTTTGGCATTCCGTTTTTTTAAGCAGTCTTGTTTGAGATTTACTGAATGGGAGATTCAATAAATGACTGGCTTTGTGTGTGAAGGCTTCCCCCCCAGTATTTTACTAATTCAACTGGGTTTTATGTTAGATAATGTTAGTTGTATTGTAATTGAGCAGTGATTTTTGGATAATTAAGATGGTCATCTGTCATCGTTCTGCATGACCATACTTCTGTATGTAATTTTAATTCTGTTACAGGGAACCTGTTAAAATACCCTGTTTTTTCCACAAATGAGTAAATCATCTCACCCACATACTCAAGAGATAAAATGACATCTGCTATCTTTTTCAGTTGTTACAACCATTAAATTCTACTGAACTCTCTACAGCTATTTTGACTGTTACTGTTATGTCTTTGATGGTTTTAAAGGACTATTGATATAACAAACATCTCAACATACAAAACTTAATATTGGACACACTTAACATGCAGCAGCTTAAAAAACATTCATGCAATGCTAATTTTTTTCCCTTCTGCCAAGAATGGAAAAGGCTAGACATACGGAGATCTAAAAATTATTTTTCTCTACTATTGATTTTGTTCCAAAATTGGTGTCTAAGGAGTGACAAAGCCCTGAGTAAAGCAAATCCGCAAGTTCCTTTAGGGTTTTACCTACTGTTACTACTGTTTGTGTATCTTGATTATCATGTTTCTTGTCTTCTGCTTTTATTTCTGTTTGCTAGATGTTTGTGATTTATATTTGTTTAGTACAGCCCGTTCTACTCATCTGACATTGATTTTGGATTTATGAGGTATATTCTGCTCTTCGGGAGAGGAGGAAGCAATGAGGCGCAGTCCTTCTATGTTGTCTGTGGTGATTTCAGGGCTGTTCTATACACAGATAAAAAGAGGATTTTTTAATGGTAGAAGTAAAGACTTGCTTGATGGTTATTCAGACATTTCAAAGAATTCAGGTTTGCCTGGAAAAACTAGGCATTAGTTTTATGTTGGTGGATATACTCTCTGTTGCCTTGTTACTATGTCGAATATGACCATAACCCATGAGAACTTAAGTAAATGGCAAGAAAGTTGTGGAGCCAACAAGCTGTTGCTTGGAAATTGCAAGGAAATTCTACTTGTCTTATCACATGAAGCTAATCACGAACATATGTGTTCCTATTTCATGCAATATGGCAAGGATATTTCTACATATATAAAGCAGCAAGAATATGTCTTACTATCATGCCCTGATAAATGGAGACTTAGTTGATAATTGAGACTGTATTTGAAGGATAGGGATCAATTTAGCTTACAGCATGTTATTTTAAAGTTGTGACATGCTGATATGAAATGATACTAGATCATGGAAAAATAGATCCCAATTCATTGCTCACTGTTTGGTATGACAAATCATTCAGTGAATAATGTCATGTCTGTTGCAAATTAGTATTTAGACTTGCAAATTTTTGCCCTTATCTCTTGTATTGCCATTTGGAGACCTGCAAGTTCCAGCAAGACTGTGCTTCATGAATAACATGGCATCGAAGGTATCTCCATATGCCAGAAATATTTTGCTGCTTTGATTATTTCTTTTCCACAACTCTTGAATGTCAGCATGCTATTTTTTGGGGAACTGTAAATTGGTTTACTTATTTGGCTTTGGAAACATTTCATACCCTTAAAGCAAAGCAAAACCAGACTGATAGAACTCAAGAATACAGTTTCTTTTCTACTGCCCATCAGTGTGTCTTCAGGAGGTGCAAAGCATCCTGGTTTTGCACCTTTACTTTTAGCTTTTGTTTCAGGTTCTGGATGACGCTCATCTGGGCATGAGCAATAAATCATACTTGCAGTAGGCACATTATGATGTTTTTACACAAAAATGCATTCTAAGGAGAATAGTATGTTGAATATTGTAAAAGCAATTGCCTTAAAAATGGTTCCATAGTGTTCTCGAGCTGTTCTCAATCTGCCAAAGAGAAATGGTATTTTTATTTAAAAATACATTTTGCAATAGTCCTGCTGGTGTCATCATCATCATCTGCACAAATTTCAGCTGACGGTTTGAAATCAAATGGTACCTGAGAGACACTTATATTTGTCCATATGAGGGACAATAATACATGTTCACAGCTGGATTTTACAATGATTTCTATCTGTCAGAGCATTATTTTCACCACCAGTAACAAATGAATGCTACAGAGTACCCTCTCTGTTCTGTACTCTATCAAATGTAGTCTTTCTAAAGCACTTTTTCTTTTGATAAACCTGTGTTCCAGGCTGAAGTAAACCAGACTAAAATTAGTATATCCTTATTTATATATTTGTGCAACATCTGCAGCTACTTTCTAGTATGTGTTTTTAAGCTAGCATGGAGGCGTACAACTGGCTGAAGAAGCTTTTAGCAAAAGATTCATTATTCCAGTTTGGGAAAGGACAAACTGGACAAGCAGGGTATCACTCCAAATTCTTACAGGACGTTTTGTTAACTCTGTGTTCCATTATGCACATCAATGACACTGAACATACGAATATATTTGTATATCTGTTTTATTTCTTAGATATTTGGTCTTCTGTCCCTTTTGTAAGTCTTAGTTTGAGATGTATCTAGATCATGAAGGATAGTTTCATAGCCAGGTCATCAGTAGAGCATAAAGCCTGAAAACATCTATGATCTAGTAATATTAGCTCTTGTAAGTTTTGCACTACATCTTGAATACCCACTGCAAAATGACTATGGGAATATTGCAGCTTTTTATAATTTCATTTTTAAGGAAAGACTCTAGCCTTCAGTCATTCATATATGTATATAATTATTTTTTTTTAAGCAGCACTCCCAAGTATACAAATCGGAAAACAAAACACTATCTTTAAATCTCAGTATTTTAAAGCTAGATTATTCTTTTCATTAGTGGGGTGAGAGAGAGCATGTCAGAACCTATAGTCTACAGTGCAGGGTACAGCTTCACTTATAGCCCAAGGAGGAGTTTTGCGTAAGATTGGATCAGCTCCTGCTGGCTGCAGTACATTTGGCTTCCACTATATATTCATTAAGAGTTGCGTACATATAAGCAGTAGCATATATAATGTGGGCTGTTGTGGGAGAGAGCAAGAGTAGAGCAGACTTTTGTGGGAATAATACTGCATAAGTTTCATTGTCAAAACGTACGTGGATGCTCTAGAAGACCTTGGAAAACTAGGGGATGTGCACTTTATTGCTCTCATTGGCCCTCTTTACTGAACCTGAATAAACTGAAAGAGGCAGCAATATGGGATGAGTCTTCTAATGGGAAAGTATGTCTCTTGGTGGTGGGGTATTTGTTGGAAGATGGGGGGGGTGGAAATAAAGAGGAAGAGGTAAATTAGGAAGAACCAAATTGCAAGAAAAAAGTTCAGTTGGAGCCTGTTCACTTAGCTAGTCCCAGGTATCTCAGGTATGCCTTGGGGAAAAAGAGGAGAAATTTGGAGAAAATAACTGGGTTTGGCCCTCTACCAAGATTATTTTTATCCCTAAATTGTTACTGTGGGGTTTTTCTCCTCTAGCTCTTTGTTATCTTCTCTATTAAAATATTTGAATTGTTCTTTGGAAACAGGATAATTGATTAGGAAGAGGCAGGAGGGAGACGGCTGCAGTCCCAGAACACAGTCATAGCTGATCATTACACTCTTAACAAGAGTCCTGAAAGTAATTTTTGGTTTTTTTTTTTTCACAGGGGTTTACCAAGTACCTTCTCCTAAATGGGTGCAAGACTACCAAATGAAATTTGTCACTAATTACTACTTCCACCTATAAACATTAGTACGTTCCTTTGAAAATTTACTCTTGGGTATTTCCATTAGTTTCCCTTAGTTTATCGCCCTAATATTTAACATTCAGAATAAATCAGATGTGGCTTAGTTGAGCAATAAACTATCATCTTTTTATCCTCAAAATTATTATAGGCAGGAAGCAATTTAAAATACTTTTAACTATTGAAAAAGCACAACAGAGTTGTTAGAAATGCTCTGAGCAATTAAATGTAAAGTTCTAGGGAGGTGATTAAAAGAACAATTTGTCATTTGAAATAGATATGGCTAATGGGTATGTATTTAAATATAGCTTCCTAAAGCAGTTTCTTACTTTTCTGCATACTTCCAGAGTACGAACAATTTGATCAGACCTTGTACACTTTGAATGACACAGCTAGTCTGAAACAATTAGTTCAGAAATGTGATAAAGAGAAACTAATCCATCATCCCGCACAGCTGCAGGGGAAGTGAAATTGGGTTTTTATTCAGCATTGGAGCCCAAATGTAGAAAAGCATTTTGTTAGACTTTCCCATTAGCGTCTGGATTTCCTTTGGAGCACCAAGGAACATTTAACCTGCCAGTTAAGGAGCACTTTTGTATTACAAGGTCATGTTCAGTTTGAAATTTAACACTAGCTGATGGTCAAATCCCACGTGTGACAAGAGGAGGGGGGAAGAAAAGACAGACGTCAGGCAGGGCCATATTGCTGAGCTGCTTTTCCAGTGGATGTGCTGTTTGGGAATGTGCTTACTGTGAGGGTTTGGGGTTGGTTTGTTTTTTCTTTTTGGTGGTATTAATAAAGAAGTAATGCTGCCGGTCTTGAACATCTGTGTTTCCCAAGGATGAGCTTAGAAGTGTTTACATTTTAATTACAGTGGCATGGTTTGCTTTTGACACTGCTTTGAAAGACTTAGAAAAACTCTACAAATTGTCGAGTATAGAGAAAGAGAGACCTTAGTGGACTGTTTTACATCAGCAGAGCTTGTCACCTGTGGCAGCTGTGCAAAGGTAACCGGCTAGTTTGTGTGATGACTGCTTGACCACTCTATGGTTGTGGTTTAGGTGGGGGGCAGTAGAGAAAAATACAATTCATGCTGCAACTATGTTTAACGATTTGCTTCTTTTTTAACATCACGCTAGTTCATTTCGAAATCAGAAAATGACTGGACTCTTACCATATTCCATTTAAAATTGAAAATTAGGTGTTAGCCTGAAGTAGGAACCTTGCAATTTCAGCTAAAACATTTCAATATTCTCATTAAATGTGTAGATTGAAATTGCAAGATATTACATAGGTCTCTCGCACTGCTCTTGTTGTTTTGGGTTATTCCATACACAGAAGTTGCATGCCTAATTACCTGCACAGCATGCTGAAAATTGATCTTTTATATTTTATCTACAAAATAATTCACCTCTTATGCCAAAAAGATTAATGGTATACATTAGTTTCAAATCAGGGTGTTTCCATTATATTCTGGAATAAAATTAGTTTCTCAGGATACGTTCTTCACTTTTTGTAGCTGGACTCAGATTCCCATCATGCAATTCACATTTCTGTGTTCAGCCAAAAGAAGAAAGTTACCCTAAAAAGTGCAAGGGGAGTTTCAGAAGTGTTCATAAACATCTCCAAACTTTTTTCCCCAAGTTGGGGAAATCTTACAACTATTTTAACTGGATACTCGTTGTCTCACCTTACTCCTGATAGCAACAAAAAGTAAACCACCAACCTGCAGTTTATAGATAGACTGTACTCTGAAGTGTGACTGCAGCTTTTATAAACAGGTAAAGACTTCTGCGTTATTAGTGGTATAACTATGTGCATGCAAACAATTCAGGATGTGCCTGGGAAATACACAGTCTGAGTTTTGTTTTGGTTTTCTTTTTCCCAGTTGAATATACTTAGGACAGTTTTTCAGTTTCTGGGCATTTGATGTGCTCAAGAATATACTGTAAAACCCTAAAATTATGTACGATTTAATTCCAATAAAATTCTGAAGAGTTTTTTTATTGTCAAAAAGATACCATTTTTGACAGTGGCACCTAAAGCGATTATAATACCCAGTTTAGGTATAAATTAGGGGATCCCATGTTGGACTACATAAACACCTTGTCTTATGCCTACAGTGCATAAGCTTTTTATTTGTAAAACAACTTTCAATGTTTGCCAAAAAATGAGAAAGATGTGATTTATTTTATGGCAGAGATAAAGTATTACCTCCTGGTTTTTTGTTTTGGTTTGTTTGTTTGTTTTTTCTTTGCTAAAGGCCAGGCTCCAAGCATAGCCTTGCAGTTGGTCGTGCTGCTTTGCCAAAGGAAGGACAGACTACTCGAGGTGGTGAACTAAGTGGAATAAAGTAGCTAGAGTTTGCCCAAGTAAGGAAAGAAAAGTAGTTAATGAGAAGTTTGAAAGTAGTGTATGTAAGATAAAATGTATTATATCCCTGTGGGCACTCGCATCCACAAGTACAGTGACCTAAACTCATAGCAGTGTAATCCTCTAAGGATTAGGCTGCAGTGAACTAAGGACAGCTTACGTCTAGGTTAAGAGCATCCTCTGGGAGTTTAATGCACTTTTACCTCATGCAGATTAATTTCCTACTTTTAAATAACTTGCTTGCACTTTCCTAGGGGTTCCTGTGCAGACAGACGTACAGAGCTGTCCTCGGCCATGTTGACAAATTGACATTTCTGTGTGTGACTGCCCCACAATACCATCCCTGATTGCCTCATGTCTGTGCTGTGAGAGCTTACTCCTTCCTGAGTGATGTTCATCCACAAAGCAAGAGACTTTTCTCCACTTTGTGTCATTTCATCACAGTTTGAGCTGAAACTGGGCCAAATGACAAACTAATTGGTTTCTTCCTTAATTATGGAATCTGTCATTATCCTCTCAAAATCAGTCTTACTTTTCCATTACTTCTACTTGTAACTCTAAGGTAGATAATTCAAAATAGCTGGTTGTTAACAAATTTCCATGTCTTTAATTGCAGTTTCTGTCATTGCTAAATTTTGTCTGATTACTTTCTTGCAAAGGCTTCTTTTAAAAGCCAAATACCATCCTGCGGGTTAGGCAGAGTGCCAGTTGAAGACCAAAAATGCCAGGATATTTCAGTTTCCTGTTATATCTCTATTACAGGATATTTTAAAATCTGAATTGGAGAACTGCATGAAATAGTACAGATTTGGATATCAATAATTGACATGAAACTTCTTTTCTTTAAAAAAGAAAATGTAAAACCTCTAACTTTTGTTCAGTCAGCTTGATGCACTCAAAATCACATATTTTGATTTCTTTTAAGAATTATTTATGTAAACATCTGCTTCACTAATTGAAATCCAGTCAGTTTTGAACATAAGTTTAAATCTATTTCAGAACAATACTGTGCACATCATTTACTTTCGGCTATTTTAGAAATCCCACTCGAGTGTGAATTGTGGGGAATTAATAGTGGATACATATTAAGCAGGTGTAGAGGAGTGATGCTCCAGAACAAAAGGAGCAAGAGATGACCTTCAGAATTTGTGCATTTAGTGGGTGAAATAAACTTTATGAATTGTCCTTCTCCTTTTGGTCAAAAGTCTATATGCCTCCCCCCTGCCCTGCCACGTTTGCTTTGCCAGTTTCCTGAATTCATTTATAGTTTTGGATTTCCACAACTACTGTTGTCTCTTAAATTCTGTTTACAAGAAATAAAATTGCCCTGGCTCTATTCGGTGGTCTCCCACTGATGTGTTGCAGCTTCTCTTAGAGGAAATGTGTCATATAATTAAAAGGAATCTTTTCAAAAGCAGCTCAAGGCCTAACTTTGAACTCAGTTAAAAACTGCTAAATGTGCAGGGCTTACGCCCTTATGTTCCTTTAGCAACATTAATTCTTTTCTTACACAGCAAGGGAAGATACTTTTTTTTTTTTTGAGGCTCATAGGTTGCAGGAAATGACTATGGTAGACCTCAAAGGCCATGCTGATTTAATTGTTGAATTTTGTACAAATTTAAGTTTAAAAATGACAGGCAGTTTTATAAGCAATTTTTAATTGAACACTTAGGTGCACAAAGTGCCTAGAACAGTATGAGCATGCTGACTGTGTTGTGGCTTGTAGACTGCACAGTAAATAATAATCAAATAATGCAAAATAAAGAGAAGCAGCCAACCAAGATGTAGTAAACAAATAAAAATTGAGTAATAACTGTAATTTCCAATACCTTATCCATGTATAGTCGCCAAATAAGGAGAAAATGCATTGGAAAGCAAAGGCTTAGATCTCTGAGGAAGCCCAGGAGAGACATATTACTTCCATTTGTAACAGAAAATCAACTGAAAACTTGTAATTGACAGAAAGGGAGTGAGTTTATGTCCCTTGAGGTGCCCTAGGATCAGCAACAGGCAAATGGTGTAAACATAATAAATCACAGAACAAGTTGTTTAATATGAATTTTTTTTTGGAAAATAAGAATACAATTTTGTAAAGTACAATAAATATAAAATGAGATATTGGCTGTGGGGCACTGGTAAAGAAACACCCTGCTCCTTTTTTTTAAGAGAGTCAATGAAAATATATGTTGAATAGGAAATTAGGTTTCCAGGAGTACTTATTCATAGGCTGTTGAAGGATCCAATTAAACTGGAATACACTTTGCGTGGCTTTCATAATCATAATGACTGATTTCAATGAGTTTACTCTTGACTTAACCCAATATAATAAGAACGAAATCAAGCTGCTTATTTTCCTGCTGTGTATCCAGATATGTCCATCCCCTTTGAATGTTTTGAATAATGTCTTTTTTCCTATTATTTTATTCTGAAAAAATAAAAAATAAAAAATTTTGAGCTAAGGAAAACAAGTAGCTCAATAAATACCAGAACCAATAAAGCCTGGCTTCCCACACTTTTGTGTCTTGTGGATGTCTGAGTTTGATGTAGAGCTGAAACTGTAAATTTTTTTTTTTTTCCTTACAGTTCCTGAATTGATACCTAATTTGGTCTACAGCCTCTCCCTTAGCCTTGTGAACACTCTCTTCATCCAGCTGCTCTGTAGAAATGGAATTATGCTTTATTTTCTGGTCTTTCCTATTTAGCAAGACCATAAAATCTTTGCTCTCAAAGAGGTAGTAGTCCCCTTCAACCTCTCCGGGTGTACTCTTTGGTTTTTTTCTTTTTTAAAAGTATTTTTTATTTTATTTTTTCTATTTGAAGTGGCTGGTAGATATTGAATAGTGCCAGACCACAGGCAGGATGGTGCACAGCTGCAACCACCCTGCTGCGCAGTGCTTACTCAACGAGCCCTCTCAATTCAACAGCAAACCGTTGTCCCCTACATCTTGGTATTTGTGTTGTAAGATGGGAGAATAGCTGTACAGAATATTTTGTTGTTGTTGACTGTATAAATATTCTTTGGCTTGTGTATGAGACTCTTGTGGCACATCCCAAAAGTCTTACTGAAGTCAGTCTAGATCATAGGGTCTTACTTCTCACAGCACTAACGACCCTATCTTTTCTTGGCAAATCCTCGTTGGCCTTCCTTATAATAAACTAATAACACTGCTTGTGTTACGTAGGAAGGAACTTTCAGTGAAAGCCACTGTTTCACCTGAGGAGACACTCTGCAAGTCCAGAAGGGTAGATGACTGTTTTGAACAACAAGTATTTCTAAATATGACAAAAGTGTAACTCTTGAGAAAAGTACTGAGACTGTTAATTGTTCATACACACTGCTCCTGCAAAATTATGTTAATGGAAGGAGTTTATAAACGCAATTATGATAAGCCATTTCATTTGAAGCCCATTTTGCATTAGCCAGTCCCTAAATATTTTAATAATTTCATTTATTGAAATGTTTTTTTCATCTGCACAATCTTACCTTACGTTTAATTGTCCTGTTGGCTTAGCGCTTTCCTGGGTGCATATTCATACTCAGCTGTAAGGGTTATGAAAACGCCTGCTCTCCACTTCGTGACTGCATCCAAATTTATGCACTTTCAAATTAAACCTCTGCAAAACAGGATGATCTCCATTTTGTAGGGGCAGTGCGAATGCTACAAGATATTTTACGTGAGGGAAGGTCAATCAACCTATAATCGCCTCTAATTAGCACTTGTAGAAGCTGTAATCTTTTTATAAACTTTCAGCTGAGCGGCACTTGGGTGAAAAATTATTTCTTGCCTGGAAAACCATTAAAAATTAATTTCCTTTGATTCTCTGGGATATAAATGAGACAAGCACATGTCCTCGCACAGGAAGGGGCTTTTGCCAATTAAGATTGGACACGCAGAGCTCAGAGTGGTGTTCAGAAAAAAACAAATTCTAATGCAGTTTTTGCCAAATCTTATAGTTTATCTTTTGAAGTGTGGTTTTCTTTTCAAATGACCGTAATGAATGGTTGTGAGAACTACTTTGCCATATCATACAGAGATTTTTTTTAGTGGAGTTTTTACAGATTTTTGTATGAAAAAAAGTAGTTTTGCTGCATGGTGAGCCCTACTGCGAATTTGTGCTTCTTTTGACATTCCCTTCACTTGCATGCTCCTGTGCTCTTTCTATCTGCTAAGTATCTAGCTGAGTTAAGTATCTACTGAATGAATAATGTTTCTGTTTTAGCAATGTTTGGTCTCATTTTTGCTGTCTGCTCCTATTTCTATGCATACAAAGTCTTGGGGGGGAAAAAAAAAGTAGATAAAAAAATTATTCTTGTGTAAAACACTTTGAATTCTTTTCACATTTTTCTTCTGCTGGAGGAGATATGGCATTAGTAAAAAAAATGGTTTTGTTAGTTTCTGGTACTTTTTAAAATTTAGTTTTTCTCAGTCATTGGCTCTCTGGTCCTGTCTGTTACATAATACAGTATTGTATATAATAAGTTACAAAATACAGTAATAAAATAAACTGATTTTCAAAGAAAAAAATGTGAAAAACACTGCCAAACATCATCTTTTTTTATTACCAACTAGAATTATCATTTGCTTGGATCTTCAATGAATATCCATCATTTGTACAAGAGGACAGTCGGCGATTTGTGTCTCAAGAGACCGGTCACCTCTACATAGCCAAAGTCGAGCCGTCAGATGTAGGAAATTACACCTGTGTTGTAACCAGCACTGTGACCAACAGCCAAGTTCTTGGGTCACCAACTCCTCTAGTACTGCGGACGGACGGTATGACTACCCTTCTACACCGTGAATAAATAACGCGTCTAGTCGTCAGTGAATCTTTTTTGTCTCATACAATGTAACCTTTCATGCATTCTCAGACTATTGATTGCTTTATAAGAAGATAAACTATTTTGCATTACATGTTCCTCTTCCTCTCCTAAGTCTGACGGTGATTTCACTGGTAGGTCGCTATGCTTCTCTTTATAAATGGAGCGTGTGAGAAATAAACTTGATTTTTATTTTAATGTGATATAATGCTAAAGAGAGAAAAAAGGCTTTAAAAATTAAAAATTACCTTTTTTCAATCGTCTCATACAGGTGTGATGGGAGAATATGAACCCAAAATAGAAGTTCAGTTTCCTGAGACACTTCCTGCAGCTAAAGGCTCAACTGTGAAGCTAGAATGCTTTGCACTAGGAAAGTAAGTTTTTGACTTCACCAATACTGAAAGTTGATGCACATTAGGGTTCATCTGCACAAGAGATGTGGAGTTCTGGCAGTTGTTTTGGTGGTGTTTTTTAAAGACCCCTTTTTGATCATCACAATTACTGCCTTGGAATAAGAGGGCAAAGAGTCTTGGAGTAATTTTTTATTTTGTTCAGAATTAAAACATATGTGTTGGCAATACAGGAATTTACGTTTCATTTCAAATTATCTTGAATTAGATCAGTGCAGTTTTGCATATATCCTTTGACCTAGTTCTGCTTTCTCTGTATAGAAGAAAATGTTGACGTCTGTGAGAATTTTGTGTGAATCTTACTGTTATATGTACTTGATGCTTTCATAATATTGTTCTTTCTTTATAGCTGAAATAAAGATTAAAATGCATTTCTCTTCTGAATGATATTTCACACAAAATTGATATCTTTTCTCTTTCACAAATGATCTGAGAATGCATTTATGTTTCTGTAAATGTATTTACTTACCACTTTGCGGTTTATTTGCAGACAGCTTTGTCAGGTGTTCATAATTTTAAGTGCCAGATTGATAACTTAATCACATGCTATTGCTTTGGTTCCCCAGCTAGGTGAGTGAAAGTTTTAAAATCGGAGAACAAATGGCTGTTGTAGGATGGGATTTTCAAAAGACTTGTCTTGATTCTCCTTCCATGGAAATCATTGGTAGATCTCACCTGTCTTCAGGGGAAGCCAGTGCTGATTTATAAAACATTTTACAATCGTTGGACTTGCACACAGACATTCATGAAAAACTTGGTACCACAAGTTACAGCGTATGAAACAGAGCAGTACATGCAAATCAGTTGTCATAGTGTCTGACCATCTGTCATCTACAGTACGGATACCACTTTTAACACAAGCTTTTAGTCACCTCTGAGTTTTATTGTATATTATTTAAAGTTTCTAGTTCTGACAATCAAATACTTTAACTAAAGCTCTTTAATATCCCATTATTTTCTTTTTAGCCCTGTGCCTCAGATTAACTGGAGAAGAACTGACGGTCTGCCATTTCCAAGTAAAATAAAGCTGCGGAAATCCAACGGCATGATTGAAATACCTAATTTCCAGCAGGAGGATGCAGGACTATATGAATGTATTACTGAAAACTCCAGAGGAAAAAATATTGCAAGAGGACGTCTCACTTACTATGGTAGGAAACTTTCTTCCTTCTTTTCTCCTACCCTTCTTTCTACGTGAAATATAAACCACTCTTGGGTACTTTGGGGTTTATAGCTTCTGCAATACCATCAAGCATTTGTGCTTAAAAATCCGTGGCTATTTGCAGAGGATGAGAACTTGTGCACCAGGTTTTTGTATAACACTTGTAATAAATGTCCAGGCTCAAAACGGTTGCTAAGAGCAGTGTAGAAGGTGCTTGTGCTTATTTTTCTGTGACGGAAATACTTTTTTTAAAACAATTCTTATTGTTCCATTGGTGAAACCTTAGATTTTCAGTCAATTGGATTTATTTACGGGTTCATTTAGGCCTCACATTTACAGGAAATACAAATTTTATCTTGCTTTAGGAAGAGATTACTGATGGATATTGTCAATCCTTTGCTTTCAAAATGGCCAATTTTATTTTAAAATGAGAGAATATAATCCAGCATAGGAAATGAAATAATATGAAATTTAATAGCTGGAAACAGACAGAGTCTCTTGTGCATTTAAGGCTATAGAGTGAAATGAGTATCAGCAAAGCACACTGGTGGTGTTTTAAAGCTAGTGTGATTTGCAACAACGTGGTAATTGACAATTTTTGTTAAAGCTAGATCTCAGCAAATATAATTTTCTTTAGGTAAATGGCAATTTAAAGAGTGTTTCAGACTGTGCTTTGGAATGCTTTTCCTCATGTAGGAATATTTGAGCAAAGATTTTTTTTTTTTTTTTTAAGTTGTATGAAAAAGCATAGAGCATAGCTACTGTGCAACTTCAAGCAAACGTTCTTTCTGTTTACTGCTTCTGTATGGGAAGCTGCTGATTACTGGAACACATAGAGTGCTGCAATGTAGATTTTAGTCAATGAAGATTTTAATTTTAAGGCATAACGGGTTTTATAAGGAGGAAGGAAAAGAGACTTTTCCCCCTCTCAACTTCCAAATTAATAGTTACACTGAATCATTACACCATCATTGGAAATGTTCAAGATCAGGTTGGATAGGGGAGTTTGAGCAACCTGAATTTTCCATATACTAGTTGTAATTAGGACTTTTTGAGAAATCCTATGAATAACATAGGGCAAAAGATCTAAGATGCTTCATCTGCCAGTGTCATCTGTCATTCCAAACTTGGCACTATGCATCTGATTTTATGAAGTGACTTGTTTGAAACTTTCAAGTAGCAAAAAAAAGTTGTGGTTTGTGTATCAGTTTGGCTCAGTAGTCCTACTCCAGTTTTAAATCAGGGAAGTTACAAGACACGTCAATGTAAACTACATCAAAAATAGAGTAGATTTGTTCATTAGTTCTTGTAATGTAATTACAATAGTGGGCAATCTTGAGATATTTGACCTGCTTCCCAGGTTTTGTTTTGCTCATTAAAGGACACAGAGCTGAAACAAAGGATGTTGCTAATCAATAAAAGCAAGTGAGTTGCAGTTTTGCAACAAGTAAATCAGCGTGAACATTTTCATTACAAATCCAGAAAGGGATTTGAACCTTCAGATAGAGTTCATACTCCAGTATAAATGTCTGCCTATATTAGATTCATCCCTAATATGGATGTTCAGACTAAAAAGAATAATGAGACCTGTAGTGGCATTAATGGCACTCCAACTGTTTCATTTCATTTGTTCTGCCTAATGAAACCCATTCTGCAGAATTAAGTAGATTACTTAAATCTTTCTTGTTTTGTTACTTGCTTTACTGTTGCAAATAGAATGCCAACAAGTCTGTGTTCAGGATAGGATCATTTTAACACTTTTCGATAATTTGAAGGGTTTTCATTCTGTTTGTGGATCAATAACATTCTATAACCGAAGATAATATCTTCTTGTGGCTTGCCACTGCATCTGATATCAAAGCTCAGAAATCTCTCTGGTGATGTTCTTTTAATATTCTTCCAATAAAAGATAGATATTTAAGGAAGTTGTTCTAAAAGCAGGTGAGGATTTGGGGGAAATTAATGCACTACACTGAAGACTTAGAATAAAAAAAAAAAATCTATCTGCCAGAAAGTACCAACTCTGGCAAAGATGACTCAGATCTGTGTGGTAATGTTAGTGGATGTTGGCTGCTGTTAAAATATTTTATTGGTAGAAGTGTAAGATGTGTCTGCTAATCATATATAGAAAAATACATGTGTTACAAATGGACAGGTTCCTTTTTATTTTAAAAGTTAAAACATTTATTTTTCTCTTCTCAAAAGAATGAAGCACGTTTCTGGCTTACCCAAGAAAGACTATAACAAGAATTGACTGGAAAATAGAAGGTTTTCCTTTCTTGGCAGATTTTAAAGGTTCTTTGTAAATGAAACATAAAGATAGACCTAAACAAAAGCTTGAAACATTTCATTGCACTGCTGTGAAATGAAGCACTCTTATTCTCCTGGTTTGTTTTATGAGCTGAAACTGTAAAATTTGAATTCTGAAAATTGGGTTTTTCAGTGTGTAAATGGTTTGATTACAAAAAAAGATCAGTTATGTTTTCTGTGTATCCTGCCTCTTCTTCCAATAATGAATTAGTCTTGAAACCACAAAGCACTTGAACATAGGCTCAACCGTAATTGTATCCATAGTCATTTTCTCAAGTCATTTTCTCAAGAATGCTTATAAATTTGGTATAGAAATTCTGTGCACATCTGTAACTCTCTTTATTAAAAATAGAATCACTCTGTTTAATTTCATTGTGGGTTTTCAATATAAGTCTCAACCCATAGTTGAAGTCAATAATTAAAATGGATACTCTAAAACAGATATTTTGGGTTCTTTCATAACATTACTAACAGACTATTAATCATCCTTTTTTCTCAAGAAGGATTTTATGAAGAAAAGCCCAACACCAAATGTTCAGGTTTTTTGTCCTTTGTACAGTTCCAACATTTGTTTAATGCCAGTTTTCTCCTCAGGGGAGTTCAGAATGTGCTAAAAATAGGACGAGATTATCTAAGTTTGATTTAATATAAAACCTGGATATATAAATAATTTGCTTCCACTTTATTAGCATATTTGTTTGTCATCATGATTAGCCCTTTCCATAAAGTGATAATAGAAGAAGAAAGAATCCACAGAGACATTTCAAGGCATGGAAAAATTAGAAGAGATGAAACAATTACATTTTTTTATTTTAAGATGCAATTAAACATGTAACATGGTAGAGATATGTAAAGCAATTAATTTAAAGTATAATTGAAGAAAATGCATTCTTAATTAGCATATGCCGATTTAATGGAACTCATGCTTGATAGTACCAGGGTAAAATGTTTAACAGGGAGAAAAAACTCTGCTGCTGTTCTCCTTTTGCTCTGCAGTGGTAGTCTGTAGTAGCAAAGGCAAACTCCCAGTAATACATAGACTCTACGTAATCTGTTAGTATATCAAAAAATACTTGTCTATTTTGTTAATTACTTTGGTAATAACGTACCACCAAAATGATACTGAAGCTACAGTATTCATGTATGTGGAAGAGCCTCACTGTTTAAAGCTTTTTGTCTGATAGCCTGATTCTATCTTGTTCACGGAGATGTCTTCAAAACATTAGCTACGAACCTATAAATGACTAAATACCGTCAAGGAGTTGCTGAGTTTGATCAGCCTGGAGTTTAATTGTTGATGCTGTCTAATAATTTAATTGCCTTGCAACAGAGACAAATTGTTCATCTTTTTTATATACTAAAACTTTCCCCAACGATGTAGCAATTACCTGTTGCTTGAGAGCATTTTTATTTTTGCATGGAAGTCAAATAATGGACATATTCAGGGATGCCTTAGATGCTTCTCTAGGCCCAGTTGTTTTATCAGAAAAAGAGTTATTCATGTATTGAGTCACTTGGAGTTTTGAGATAAAATAAGGTTCATTGCTGCTGTAGGCATCAGTCATAGCCTGACTTTCAGATACACACTACCTAGAAGAATGAAGTTTACATTATCTGGTTGTTTTTCTTCCCAGTACGCTTCATAGCTGCTTTCTCTTAAACTATGGAAAGTTCGTTCTGACTCTGATTTAGTGTCCAACTGCTGAGCTATCCAAAGGTATTTTCAAAGGAGATTTCCAGCCCAGCTTTCAGACTGTAAATTTCAAAGTAAAGATATGTGTATAAGCAGATCGCATCTTATGTGCGAGCCCTAATTAGAGACTGTTGTGGAAGAGCTTCCCATAGTCTTCTGCCTCTAAGCAGAGGTATGGCAGACCTTTACTTTCTGGGAGAGCACAGTGTCTAGACAAAAGTCATGGGCCTGAAGTTCTGCCTTTCCTTCATGCTATTCCCATGGCTTACAGAATTAGGAGATTTTTATTAGAGTCTCCTATTCTGAAGGAAATAATTTCTAGAAATCCATATTGACATACATTATGCATGGTATCCCACAAATTATTTGCAAATGAGATCTCGGCACAGCTTCTGAAAAGTGTTAACTTCTTCAGCCATTGCTTCCAAGAGCTTCATTGGAGTCACTCGTTCCAGTTGGTCTTCATTCACATCAAAACTCAGAACACTCATCACAAAAAGTTTCTTAAAAATCTAAAAAAAAATGGTTATCACTTTCCTTATGGCCTACAGGGATGCCCTAGAGTGTAATGAAGCAACAGTTGTTTTCTTCAGGAAGACCTGCCTGGACTAATTAGCTGGAAGAAAAGGGTGATCGTAGCCACCAAAAAGACCAAGTCTTCTCACTGAGATAAATTTTATGAAATTACACACTTGCATCACTTCTTGCCTGTGGGACCATGAGTATTGCAAGGAATATTTTAAGCAAAAACAACTGAAGCAAAACAGAGTCTGGTGCTTTTCCAAGTGGCTGACCATGAGGCTGATGGCTAACCTTCTTTAGAAAATCAGTTACCTACAAGTATTTTGTCCTAAGGGAATTTTATATGAATCTTTCATGAAGATTGCACAGCAAGTTCCTAAGAATTCTTAATATTACCACACAATATGGATTCCTGTCACAGTCTCAAACCCTGCACTGCAAACTCCATTGAAATTAACTTCCAACCTCTCAACTTACAGGAGGACATGGGGTTTTTTTCATCTCAATGATAGTGTGTTGCTTATTTGCCTATTCCTTGTTTAAGGAGGAAGGAGTGGTGTCTCCTCAGGAAGATCCAAGTTACACACCAGGCCAATGCAGTAGCTCCATGAGAGAATGAGGCTTTGTTACCAAGTCATTAGTCTTCCTTCAAGAGCACAGATGTGGCAGTGGAACCAGGTGTTCTAAACAGGTATCATTTGTCTAGCATTGACTAAACCTCAAGAGGAATAAAGCCATATATACGGAATCATTTAGGTACAGTCAGGCAGAGCTCAATAAAAAAGGTAGTGTTGGGCTTGGAAAGTCATGCTTATCTTTTGAGAGGATATGTAAATCTACTGTTACATGACCTCCTGTGTGCACTTTTCTCAGCTGCTGCAATGTGGACCATCTTTACCTTGGCCAGGATTCAGAGTATGCAGTGGAATATTCCCAGCTGGAATTGCCCCTGTTTAGCTGCCTTTTCAATTTTGAACCAGTCAGTTGAATTGTTCTTTTTTTTTCAAAGAGTTTCTAATACTTTTACAGCCTTTTTTAAAGACTTTGAGATGTGGCAGATTGAAAGGTGTATTTTTCTTTCCGCTGAATTCCTTCATGAGTAATTTGAAGAGAAAAAGAGCCTTCTTCAAGGAAATCACTAAAGTCTACATCAACACTCTTGCGAATGAACAAGCACCATAAATTTCTCAGATTGTGGCTTAGGAAGCTCTGTTCTGTTCATTTCTGATTTGAGTGGTTGTCTTGCTCCCATGCTTTCCAAAAAGACATAGTTTATCATATCTACCGTGGAGACTTGGGAAACCCTCCTGTGGAGACTGTCTGACATGAAGAATCTTTAAAATGAAGATCTATGGTGTAGACAATGTTTTTCTTATTAATGGAATTGAATCCAAGATCTTGAACTTGAAAATAGACTATATTTAATCTACTTTCAAGTGGAGATATGCAGCAGATGTGAAATATTGCACATGTATGGATCCATCAGTAATTCAAGCACTGTTGCTTGTTGCATAAATATTTAGGTATGCAAAGTGCAGGAAGCATGCTGGCGTGGAGTCCTGAGCTTTCATCCCTTTGACACAGGTGGGGCAAATACACCAAATGACAATGTGAGATAAAGCAATGGCTCTTTCTTGAACTCCAGTGTTGTAACATTAACTTCCAAGATTTAACCAAAATTAATATCAGTAAGATAGTACATTTGTCTGATGCAAAGATAAGGTTATCCTGTCTTTCAGAGCTGACCTTGATAAAGAGAGTGTAAAAAAACCATATTGTCTTCAAATCAGTGAAAGGCATTTAACCTCACAGGGTATAAGGGACGTGCAAAACAAAAGTAGTAACAAGAGGGTTTCACTGTCAGCAAATACTGGTTGAATTCCCAAACCTCCTAAGTTAGTATCTCAATGAATACATTTTAGTAAGTTCTTCTGTGAGAAGTTAATCCTAAGTATGTATACATAAATCATAAATAGTATTAATCCTTGTTGCCATAAAAGTATGGTAGTGTATATGATCGTGTTGAGATCTTATCGCTGCATTGCAGAATGTATGATGGAGAGAAAATTTGTATGCTAGAAAAGAGTGAATCTTCTTTAATGAGATTAATACCAACCCTCAGCCAAACGTGGGTCTGCTGGTCTTGTGCCTATGGCAATGGAACAGGTTCAGCTCTCAGCTGCGCTGCAGACTTCCCTTGTGGCCATCGGCGAGTCATTAATTTCCCTGGTCTGAATTAATTGTTGGTGTAACTCCATTGTAGTAGGAAGTTCAACAGGAATTAATCTGACCTTCTGTGTTTCCAAAACTCATCTATTAAATAATAATATTTTCCTGTATCACCAGGGATTTTTTTTTTTCCCTAGCTGTTTTGATATGAGAGTGTTATGAGATTTTCCTAAATTACTAATTTAGGAAAATCTTTAGGGTAATCAAATTGACTCTGGAAAATTCTTTTGCCCTTAGCTATATATTTGCAACGAAGTTTCACCCTGCTTTTTATCTGTTTTCTCCATATGCAATGTCCAGAATTTTTTTTCTTGGAGAAATAGCATATATTGAGATTATAAACTTTCTAGTAAATTGAATAAATTCAAAGAAAATTCACATGAATTAGCTATAAAACAGTGTTGTGCTCTTGTGTGAAATAGCACTAAAGGAATAAACTAATGCTGTCTTTCATACAGTGATGTTTATTTGCCAAGTGAGCGTGCTTTTTTTTTAACCTATGAAAGCTGTAACAGATGTTTTAAACTCTATCTCTACAGTTTTAATTGTATTTTAGGTAATTCTGAAGGATGTATGGTATTAATACATCAAAATTTCATTTAAAAATTAGTGATTTTGGGGGACTTTCAGGCCATATTCCTGTTTGCATCACCCAAATGCTGTGCTAAGACTAATGCTTTCAGAAACAGTCTTGTATATCCATGTATTCATCCAGTTCAGTACTGACTAGCATTAGAAAACAATTAAAATGGTATTTGAAACTAAAGCTGACATACCATTACATTTTTTTTGAGGACTTAAAGGATTCTCTTCAACATTAATTTGATGATTTAGCTACATCAATTATTTAATTCCAGTGTCACTACTAATTTCTTTATCTTACATTTACCTCTATTTCAAAGTTGTGTTGTTTAATCATGAGTGATTTTAATACTGGTTTCACTAGTTCAGCTTTAGTGATCTGTAATCTCAATTTTCTTTGGTTTACTGCTTGTAATAAAAACGTATAAAAGGAACAGTGAGTATATTGTTTTGTTAGGTGACCTGAAGCACAACCACTGAGAACCTCTGTTGGTACAAACCAGCCTACGCAGAAAACTGATGAGTGCCATGCAAGTTAGCCCTTTAATTCTCATATGGAACCGTAACTTGTTAGGGTCTTTGTTGCTGATGTGTATTTCATCTGCAGCAAAACCTCACTGGATCCAGATGATAAAAGATACTGAAGTTGCTGTAGAGGACACCTTATACTGGGATTGCAGAGCAAGTGGGAAGCCCAAACCATCGTATAGGTGGCTGAAGAATGGAGACCAACTGTCAATGGAGGTAACATTCTATTTTGAAAACACGATGCAATGTAAAATCAATAGTACTTCCTATAAGTATGAGAATTTGCAAAAGTCCATGTAATTAGTCAAGAGAAATATTTGATGCTGGTTTTCATATGTTTGTCAGGAGCATCCAGATGGAAGCTTCAAAAGCTGCAATACCAGAAACAGAGACAAATTATGTTGTACAAAAATAGCCCAGCTAAAAGCAGATTTAAAAGCGATGATAGAAGCATAGAAATAAGTATGTAAGGAAAGACTGGAGAAGGAAGCTTAATTAAAGTTATACGTTAAGAACCATAAATGAGGGATAGAGAACTTAAATTATTTTGTTATACTTGCTATTGGCATTTCATTAAAGGTAATAAGAAAACATATTTAAACTTCTCAACGAAAAAAAGACAAAAATCCTAAAAATTCATAGGGTCGCCATTACTTGATGCAATGAATGAAATACAAAGCAAATACCTATGTTACATTGCTGTTTAATACAATTGTTAAAGTAAATGAATGGAAAGTAATGCATTTGTTGGCAGGGAAAAGAGGTTGTACTTCGAAGGTGAGATACTTGGTCTCCCAGATCAGAAACGCATCTGATACCCATATTGATTTTAAATCTCACTGCTTCGTTAAGAAAACTGCCCAGTTCAGGTTATCAGGAATATAAACTATGGGCACTAGCCCACCGCAGGAAGCATTTTGCCCTGGGCCAATGCGTTGTGCTCAACGCTGGCACTCAGAGTTGAAGAAAGAGCGACTGCTAAAGTGAATTCAGTGGATGGCTATGAAAAATGATCTAAGCACTGAAAAACATTTCTTACCATTCAGAGTGTTATAGTTACATGCTCACTAAAAGGAATGGTAGTGTTTTGTGGACAGGTTAAATGAGGGAGTACAAAATCTCATCTCAGTGATTTAAGAGCATTGTTACCGTATCATACAAAGTCACTGAGGTAATGTACTTTTTTTTACCTCAGTAAGTACAAAAATATCTTCCCTCATTCACTGTTCCCACGTCTCCACTTTTGAGTATTGGTGTGTCCAGCCTTTTGGCATGGTTTCAGAGCATAAGCATGACTGACTGGAAATGTTTAAGGACTGTAAACTACAGGACTAACTCTTTGAAAGCCGGCACTGAGGGCATGTCGGAAGAGGAGTTCTCTGTGTATAGTGATCAGTTGTCTTGAGCTCCTTGACTGCAAGAACCCTTCTTCATGCTGGGTCTCCTCCACAAAAATCTGCTGGGGTTGTTCCGCTTAGCTCCCCTTCTCCATAAACAAATGTCTTATAGGGAAGAGTAAGAAGAGCAGCTTGGGATGCTAGAGAGAGGATCAAGATGTGGAGACTCAGACTTGTTCCTCTTTGGGATTGTTTTGTCCTTTGTCTAACTGGCTGAGCTCCTTGCAGTAAACTGGGAGGGGACCTGTCAAGGAAGGAGCTGAGCTGCCCATAGGTAGCCAGAGTCACGCTGCAGTGGGGCCAACTGTAAGTGCATGCCCTTAGGAAAAGGCAGAGAGTGAATACCATTGCATTAGGCCTGGTACGCCATGTCCAGATAAAAAAAAAATAAATCAGAAAACATTTTAAAGAAAATAGTTTGTTCTTTTGTCCGTTATTGTTTCTCTGTTTTTTTCCCGAAGGAGAAGCTCCTTTGGTTTTGTCTTTTGTCACTGGTTCCTTTTTCTCACCAGTTCCTGCCACTCCGTCCTCTAATTAGTCACTTCTTACCATAATTGGTGTAGCTTTCCAAGAATAAGTAAGGTGAGAAGATCCCTATACTTCAGTAGCTTTGTTGGCTCTAAGGCACTTAAATATGTGTCTTCCATTTAACGACTGTTGGAATTTTTTCTGCATAGTATTACAGAGAGCTCATTAGCAAATGGCATGTGTGAAATCTCTAAATAGTACGAAATGCCAGTGCCATCTGTATAGTTTGGATACTCTGGGCTCTCGTGAGGAGCCTAGTATGATTTTGTCCATATTTCTGGGGAAATATGAGGGTATTTGAGATAGCAAAGCCTGTATGAAACTGAGCAAGTTTGAAGAATCAATTTCATACGCTGTGTTGGCAAGTCTCTCTATTTGATCATTGTCGCCATACCACGATGCGGTCATGTCACTTATTTTAGAAGTATTCTCATGATTATGCTGTTACATTTACCCCATTTGTTGTATTTATGCTGTCCTATTTATATTTCTTACTTATTTTAAATTTTTCACAGGAAATATATCATCAATAAAGATATTTTTCTTAATATTCAGGGAAGGATCCAAATTGAAAATGGTGCACTTACAATATCAAATCTAAATCTGACAGATTCTGGCAGATACCAATGCATAGCTGAAAATAAACATGGTGTCATCTCTTCGAGTGCAGACCTCAGGGTTGTAGGTAAGATTTTTTTTCCTTTTTCAGGAAAACACAAGCCTCATTCTCCCTCTCCACACCCCCTCCACCTACCTCGTATTCCACCTCGTCATGATCTCAAATTTAACTCCCTCAGATGCTATCACCGAAATAAACATTTTTGTCGACCTAATATCTTTTATCTGCAGTGCCGAGGAGTTGACTCATCTGCTTCCAGAGGATTTACGGTCCAATCATTCATTGCTTTAAAACAGAACACAGCTAAATTATTCATTAGCGGAAGAGCAGAGACAGGGGCTTGGACACAGGCCTGAAGATTAAAACAGCTCACGTGGTCCGGAGGCAGCACTGGCTCCGCACCCCCATCAGCTGCACTCCCCTTCTGCACCGGTTCCAGAGCTCCCAGGGGAGCCGTGTCATTTAAAAGCACAGGCTGCTCTTGTGTGCTGCCTTTCTTGATCGAGGGGACGAGGGAGTGTCATTCGGTCGTTCAGACGGCGCGGGCTTGAGTCTAAAATAGCGACAACTGTTTGTTTGAGGGAGATGCTGGGCTTGCGACTGCCTTACGCGCTCGTATGCTTGTGCGATTTCTACCTCCAGCGTAGACTGATTTCAAAAACAGCCTTGTAAGAGCAGCGTGTTTTGGGGACGTGAGTTATTTCCTTTCTGTTGTTAAGGTTGCAGTTGATCAGCAGACTGCTCGCTCAGCCTTGGTCTCCTAAAATGCTGAATTGCCTCTCAAAGTTCAGTTTTAGTATAGGTAGAAGCCATGTGCCTTTACTTAACTCTTAGCAAATGCAAAGTATACCCATTCAGAGTGAGGTGCGCTGTAATTTTATGTCATCTAACATACCTGATCTGATGTGCATTCTCACACAAAACTAGAAGCCAACCAGTTCCTTGAGCTTTAATGAGACTGACGGTGTTGACTGCCCTCCCTGAACTTAGACAAGTCATGTATGCTCACATTCAGCGAAGTGTAAAGTCAGGCATGTCCTTAAAGCTCATTGGGTTCACTGAGCTTCAGCTCAGATCAAGTCAGTGTGATCTTCTGTGCATGCTTCCTTAGGTGACGTACTCTGCACAGCTGAGACCTTTACTTTTGTACCAGTATATGGAGGAGAAATGCATGATTGTCCAGTAGAAGGATCATGTTGAATTAACTAATTCATGCTTTTAATTATGTTTGGAAGCTGAGAAGTGTCATGTAAGTGCTAAATAGCAGTATCATTAATATGATTAAAGGTGCTTTACTTCACTCTTATTATCCCTTCTGTTTCAGCTTCTGCTCCAGATTTTTCTAAGAATCCAATGAAGAAACTGATCCAGGTTCAAATAGGCAGTACAGTTACTTTTGAATGCAAACCTAAAGCTTCCCCTAAGGCCAAATGCTCCTGGAAGAAGGGAGGTGAGCAGCTACACGAAAATGAAAGGTATCAAGTTACATTGGTTTATTTGTTTTACTCTTACAAAAAGTGTGTTTATGTCTTTTTATGCAATAGTGTCATCTGTAGATTGAAATAGTCATGAAGTATTTCTGAAGCCTGTCTAGCTGGGGCCATCATTTGGTTGTTTTTTAATTGTTATTGTATCTAAGCACTGAGAGTACATGCATATTGCTTTCTTTAAGGTCAAGGGCCAGGTTTTATATTCAGTTTAATGTAGAGTTTGGCCTGATTTAGAACCAGGTACTGATCGAAAACTGGAAATACAAAGCTTATAAAACAGTACTTAAAGTCTTTAACAAAATACTCTGAATATGCTGGCAAGGAGGCAGATGAAGCATATTACAGCCATGGTGATAATGTGGCTGAGGGGAAAAAAAAAGGAGATTTAAAAAAAAATAAAAAATTCCAGTTGGTAAAAGTTAATAATTGGTAGGTCCAGAATAGCACTCTTACCATTCTAATGTTCTGATATTTTACCATTCTAGTACTGTGTTTGTTCTTATGGGAGAAGTTATTGCAAAGATGACTCAAAACTGTAGGTCACACACACACAGACACATACAGAAAAAAGAAATATGCAAGGTTTTTCAGGTGATTGGAAGATGGACCTCATAAACCCAAACACTTGAGCTGAATGGTGACATATGAAAATCAATATTGGCAAATGTGTGATACACTTCGGAAAGAAAAATTAAAACACTAAAACCACTTGTATCTAAGTGTTATAAATTAACTGGGAACACTTAGGAAAGTGCCACAAGTGTCAAACGTGCTCGGTGTGCATTATCAGTTAAATAATAGAGCAGTGATATGTATGGGACAGAACAGAAAATAACTTTTAAAATTTTGTTAATGCCTTTATAAAGATTCATTCCCTTGGACACTCTGTTAAGTGCTGGTCATCTCTCAGTAGTTAGGGGTAGATGACGGGTGGGTGATGAATATACTTACAAGCGTGACTAATGGATCTGTAGTCAGTTCAGCTATTGAAAAGATTAAGATTGTATGACTTCGGGAAGAACTAAGAGGTTTGTGAAAGAAAATGAGATGTGTACTCATTATGAATGTACTTGTTCATACATATACTTAATGTCATGTGTATGTTGTTCAGCTGAAGACAGGAAAAGAAAGCGAAAATAGACTTTCAGGTTCTTTTCAAGCAACTATGAACTTTTATCTACCAGTAATAACATGTTGCCATTTCTTTAGTGTTTACATGATAGTGAATGTGTTTTGGTGTTAGTAATTCTCCATGGAGAGTTTGTGATTCACCTATATCCTCAGCTATTGACTTCCAACAACATGTAAACCTTTTTTCCAGCAATGACCATTAAAGCATTATTGAATTAGTCATAAACTACAATTGGCCAAGTCTACTGATTAAACTGTATAATCAAACTATACAGAAGTATACGTCTCTGCACTCTGGAGCAGCCCGTTGCTTTACATCTCTCCAACGCTAGGGACTACTGCCTTTTCAAGCTTTCTGTTTTACATTTCAATATTTGCATAGACTGAGAGTTTCAGGTAGTGAACTGGGACAGGAAAAAAACCCTTTAGATGAAAGGTGTAGTTAAGATAGTTACAGACATGAGTTAACATGAAACTGGGCAGTTTGATACTTAGGACATTCCAGCTGCAGCACTTGAGCACTCTGTACAGGCTGTAAAAACTCTTAGGAGCAGAATAACTGTTTGGGAGTTTAGTCTGCCCTGAGGTCAGCCTTTCTGCAGCTAGTTAATTGCTGGACTATCTGAGTTAGATACAGACTGTATTGACAGCAACAGCCACAGAAGGTCATAGGGTTTGCCTGGGAGCAGTGAGGACTGGATGACTACGAGTGTTCCTCTTGCAACGCTCTGGTATCGCCCTGTACTTTGCAGGGTAATTCAGGGATGGCGGAATCACTGAAGTGGCCAAAAGTCCAGACATGAGACTGAGGAAACTGAATGTTTTGTTTTTGAAGGATTGCCATGGCAGTGTGTTGCGTTTATATGAATGTATCCCTCCTCCTCTAGGACTTTGTGTTAGGTTGTACAAAGCTTAGCCTGTCATTGGGAAGCTATTTCTGAGCCAGGTGAAATTCTTGTAGTGCTATTTCTGTAATACACAATGTTGTTGGTTTTGTTTTGAAATTTCTAAATGCGGACGATGCTACCAGATAGATCAAAACTTTGAGAGGCTGCAGTTGAGACCGTTATTTGCTCCGTCGTAAGGTTAGAGCTCTCTCCTTTTACCCAAAAGGTTTGGACACTTGCTGTCATCTTGATCTGTGCAGCTCTGGCTCTTTTTTCACAGGGACCATGATGGTTTTCATGTGTTCTAGTGTTAAGTGTTGTCAAATGTGGCAATTTGGCAGAAGATTAGGCATCTGTCATTATAGAGCTTGACATGGTACCACAGACTCACTAGCTGGCTGCATGCCTGCAAGCAAGCAAAATCTCATTCGGAATAACACTAGTTGGTTTTTCTTTCTATGTGAAACCTCCCATTGTCTTGTAATGACGTAGTATCACATTGATAAGTAAGCTTGTAACACAGGGCCACCAATGATCTCTAAAACTTGAGTGAAACCTGTTTCTTTTTGATGTTACTCATTTGTTCGTATTTTTATGGTCACTTTTGTAAAGCATGTGCATAAATGCATAGCACTTGATATTCTCCATTTAGGAAAATTCCTAGTTTTTGTCCCTGTACCATTTTCATAAAACGGCAGGCAGGAAGAATGCTATCGTTCTTGTTTCTGCTTGTCTCTTGTTGGAGCTGCCTGTCACCAGCCTTCAGATAACCTGTGTAGGTTTGATTCATGATACTGAAATCCACCAGGCACGGCTGGACCTTCCAGGGCTCCACACAAGTCCAAGAGAAGAGCATTCCAGCCACCACTTCTGCATTGCTTTGTGAGCTATCTGTCTGAATAGACATCAGATCTAGTCTTAATGGTTGCTTTGGCTTGCCCTTCAAAAGCAGTACCCACCAATTTCATTTGTGGTTATGGTACCAGGCTAAAGAAAGCAATGTTCGGTTTCTGAAAATGTATTGATCATGCACGATGCTGCCTGCTTAGATTTATGAACATAAATTATGGCTTTCAGTTCTGCAAAGTGCAGGTATTTCCAAAATATGGCCCAAAGTGTCTCCTCCTATATTTTTGACCGCACACTGCAAATGGCTTACAGTAGAAACATAACAACAAGCCAATAATCCTGAATTAATCTAAATGAAGTACACTTGCCTTCAGAGAAAAGCAGAAATGTGATTCTTTGCAGAAAGCGCAAGAGTTCATTACTGTCTGCTATGAATAATTGTAATTCATGAATTTCTTGCAGTTCTACAATTCTTGCAATTCAGGAAAGTGTTTCCAATTAGCAGTACATTTTTCAACCATTAACTACATTTCTATTGGAGAAGTCTGTTTCGGGGGATGGGGTGAGGGGTGTCTTTTTTAATTGCAGGAAAAGGAAGGAATGAGTTCCCAAAAGGGCTAATGCTGGCCACAGAGGTCCAGCATGCACTTTACCTGGGAGAGGTAGGGGAGGCATAATGAGCTTAATTACATTTGGAGCTCAGACCTATGGTAGGGTTCAGGTTCACAGAGCGCTCCTTAGGAGAGACAGACGGAGATTGAGTGTGAGATGGAGACTGACGTTCCCCTCCCTTACAGTTGCCATTTGCTTGTAAAAAGCAAGAGGGAAATCACAGTCTTCAAAGAGTGCAGCAAGTTATTTTGTCTCTGTAAGTCAGTTCCTGCAAGGGAACAGCTCTTGCACTGTATCCCACATGGATAAATACATGTATAGTTTCCCAAATCTGTTTGCCCTTGAGTAGTTAAAAACCATATTCTTATTGATATTGGTAAGTCTGCTTGTGGTATGGTGGAGTTACTCTGCGTTGGTAGAGAACAGGGACAGTGTAATGGTTTTTTTTCATGTAAACATAACAAATGTTGGAGTGTGTCCTCTTGTGAGGATGTGCCAGCACATTCCACCAGCACTCTGGTATAGATACCGTGGTTAGACCATGCTAGTTTGGGAAGGCTTCCTGGAAGGCTTAGAGGGCAAACATGGCTTAGCGTGATGGTGGACCTAGTCCTTAATGTCAGCTGTAAAAGTGAAAATGTCGTGTAAGATCCAGCAACATGGATCGAATCAGTATGTTTTAAGAAAATTCCCATTTGAATAATAAAAATAATAAAAATGAAGCACAGATACTGCATTACTTCAATGTACTCACAGTATTTTGTTGTAAAAGAACTTACATTCTGGTGTAGGTACTGACCACATTAATTCAGTAAAGCCTGAAAGATTTTCATTTTGATGGCACTGTTGCTTGTATTCTTTATTTTTAAATGGTGCTGCATTTTCAGTATGTAGAAGATTTTGATAATGACTCAGTAGATTTTAATTAAATGAGCTGAATGTGATATGTCTTGTGGAGGGAAGAAAATATAATTCAAAATGGATTCACAAGCTCTGGACTGAGAAGCCGCTCAATGTTGAAGAATACAATCTTCCTTCTTGTTAGTTTTGCAAAATATGTGGGTTTGGGTTTTTTTGGTTTTGGGGTTTGGGTTTTTTTGGTTTTGTTTTTTTTTTTTAAGAATATCTTGAATAAAGAGAGGTAGACAGTAAAGAGCAGTGGAATACAGAGAGAAGTGAAAGCATAGGGATCACTGTAGAACATGCAGAAGGACAGACAGGAAATGGGAATTAAATTAATTGGGTATTGAAGGAAGATAATGCTTCCCACCAGAATGCAGTTTTGGACCTTTGAAATAAATAATTTTGGGTGATGTAATGAGCATAATAATCAAGAATTAGCAAGAATTTGCTTGGTTTTAATGACTGCTAGATCAGGTACTGAGGGTACCTGATTACCTGGCACAGGTAATTTTTCACCCCGTATTATGGTTATAGTGTGTACCACCACACTGGGAGCAGCTTGTACTTTCTCAGGCTGTTCCTTGACAACCATCTCATTATAAGGCCTTTAAAAATTTTCTCTAAAGTGTATTTTATCTGCAGTCATTAAGCCACAACTAGGTTTTGTTTATTCCAAAGTAATGTGGAGCAGCTGCTACTGATAGCAGGCCATAGCCCCTAGAGTCTCCAGGTAGAGAAAGCAGAGGATGGAAACTGTAGTTGCCTTCATGTACCTTCTTCGGTGTTGAAAAGCTGGCCTGAGACACCTCCATCTCCAGGTGAATGTGCTTTTATTTTTCCTTTATCCTCCAAAAAAGGAGGATTAGATGTTTAACCAAGATTAAATTCACTTGATACTAGTTTAACTCATCAAAACCAGAAGACATACCAAAATATGCTGCAACCTAGATAACCCCTTTAAAGATTTCTTTATATGTTTTATGACTGTATATGATTTGTAATTGATATATAGTACTAGACAGCTGCTACATGTTGTCTGTAGTGGGTCCTGTGGTCCTGGCTCAAATACCTGACTGGAAACAGATTAATACAAAGGATTTTGAGATCGTATGGAGCAGCATTTCACTTGTAAACAAATCTTCCTTTATTCCTAGATGTTTCTAGATTTACCGAGACTAGAAAAAGATGAAAAGGTGCTGCAAACTTCAGCTTCACTAAAAGACATTCCAGTGCAGTTGTCTTAAAAATCTCCAGTTTCAGCATCTTTAACTGTGGTGATGTCAAACTAAGGGGGAAAGAAAAGAGGAGAAATAATTCCTGATAAAATGTTGCGTGATTCTTAGAAGTATCAGTTACTCATTTTATCTTCTCTACGGTTTGAATTAAGTATTTTTATTTCATTTTGCGCTACAGTTTGAAATGCCGTGATGTGGAAAGTAATGCATTTACTTACCAGTGCTTCAATAGGAGCTTTTTTTTTTGCTGCCTTTCTTGTTAATTAATCTGGTTTAATTTAGTTGGAATATGATTGATATACAAAAAGGCAGTTTTGACCCACTTTTCCGCTGTTCCTTTGTACTGAAGTGTTATGAACTGGAAAGCAATATGTTTATGTTTATTATCATATCAATAAGGATCTAAAATAGTTGACTTTTCTGCTGAATAATCTGACAAAAAAGGCAGTGATTACTTCATTTGATTATGTCTGTTATTTCAGTAGTATTGTCGCAGGAAGATGAGAAAAATCTGCATTCATTAACGGTTTCATTAATGACACTAAATTTCAGGTCTTGAATCTTAAATTTGTGGTCTTGGATCCTGAGGCATATTCTGGCCCTTAGTCATGTGTATATGGTTGTACTGCACCGACACTTCAATTTCACAGGATTTTGGTCAGTAAGGTAAAACTATGCAAACCTCCAGATGATGCTGTCCCAGTTCTCTGAGCAAGTAGATGTGGGGACAGTGAATGCAGAACAGCTTGATTATTCTTACACTACAGATACTGAAGTTGACAGATCTTGGATTGGCATCCTGGAGCACCACTTGCCCTCCAGTCCCAGATGATACTTGTTTCAGTATCTGAAATGTGAAAATCTGGTTGCAGTCTGTAACAATACTAAAATAATTTATCAGTATGAGAAGTGCATGCGCTTATTTCACAGTTGGATTTCTCCATGGTCAGTTATGACTAAGATAACTAATAACAAATCATAATGTCATGTATAAAACTTGACAGATGAGGCAGAATTGATGGAGACTTTAACCCCACTGAAGTCCCTCAGCTGTCTGGAAGATCTGTAATGCCAAATACATGCTCCTAGCATGGGTGGGACAGGAGGACTCTCATAGTTTTACCAACATGGGCCTCTCAAGTCAAGAACCCTGAAGTCCTGAAGTTGGTTAATCCCTCTCCCCGTTCTGTTGACCTCAAAGAGCATGGGCATGAGTTAAGACATTTGGCTGTTGTAGGTTTGTTTAGTTGGGTTGTTTCGGGGTTTTTTATGCCATCCTTTTGACTACTGGAAAAAAAGAATCTTCTCAAAGATGAATTTCCCACAATTTTGCTCTGGACTTAGAGATGATGATTTCGTCAATGATGTTTTGATCTGAGAACCAAACAGGTCCTAAATCAGTCTCCTGTTGTGCAAATGGATATGTGCCAAAGCATTATTCTGCCAATTATGTCTATTTTACAGGGCTAAAAGTTTCTGCCACTTGCCAGTGCCTCCAAAAGTGTGCAGCTTGTGGAAAATGGCATTCACTTTGTTGAAGGCCAGCAATTTTCAAAATGTATTGGAAAAACGCTTGTAGATACAGGGAATGCCAAAGGATGTGTTATTTTTCTGTATTTAGAGATCCAGATCACTTCCTGGCAGCGGGCCAGCCACAGTACATTTGTTTTATAACAGTATGTGAATATCTAATAATTTTAAATATACTAAAAGCTTCAGTTTGTATAATGCTTCAGCAGGAAGGGGTAGAGCTATTCCTGGGTTTAGTGTTTTCATAGGCTGTGCTGCATTTACTGTTTTGTAATTGAAAAAGTAAAGCATTTCTCTTTTTAATTTACCAGGAAAGATTTTAGTTTGACAATAATTTTTTTCTAGAATTGATTTGTTGTTTGTTTGGGTTTTTTTTTTAATAATTATATCTTGGTTTTAATAAGCCTATTGCTTAATTATTTTAGGCAAGCTAGACTTGCAGATAGCTCAGAGCACTCTGAATGTGATTCATTTTAATTAAACAATGGACATTTTCTGGTTTATACCCCGATCCTATTTTTTCCTTTATTTGATCTCAGGCTTTGTCAACAGTGTTGGGTTTTCATTTGGTTTTGTATTTTTTCTACTGGAAACTGCTTCAAAGGAGATGATGGGATACAAGCCTTTGCAAAATATATAGATAGCTAGAAAGTCCAACATCTCAATAGCTTGCTTTCAACCATAATTGATACATTTTAACACCTTTTATTGATGTCATTGTAATTCCCTATAAAATGTACTAATCACTTCTTTAACACATTTAAAATACCTATAAACGCTATTGCAAGATTTGGTTAGTTACAAATGTTCCATCTAATATAAAGTGCAGCCAAATATTAGTTCTGAATTTTCAAAAAAACCCCAAGTTAATAAGCCTCAGGGAGGTCAGCTGTGCTGACACTGATGAAGCACACCCTCCTTACAAATATGCCTCAAACACCGCCACATTGGCTTAGGTACCTCAGTACACTTTGGAAGACTTGAAAGATGGTTACCTCCAGATGTAAACTGATTAAACTGTCTGTCTATTTATAACACTTTTCTCCCCCATTTAAGATGCTTTTGTCTGTCATTCTAACAAAGTGACTTGTTACCACTTAAAATTTGCATCTGTTAATGTCATTATTGTGTCACCTTTACCCAATGGAAATATATTTCAGCTGCAGCAATGAGTGTTGCAACACCTTTTATAAGAAAATATAAAATGCAGTTGAGAATAATTAAGAAAAACAATTAAAAGTGGTGCTTATTTCTAGAGTGTGTTTCATTGTAGAGCTGTGTAATAGCAGTGCAGCTGTGGAAGGAATCCAGACTCCTGCTTTCAGACACTTAAAATGCAGTCTCCATGTGGCCTTGAGGATTAGGTGGATTTGGTAGTAAGGGAAAGGAGCAGCATAACTTACAGAGCCATGATAGACTCCCACTGCCATGGTCTGTGGTTAGTGAACATGGTTTTGGAGGATCAGAGAAGTTAAGGGTGAAGGTAAAGGTCACTGAACCCATCAAACTCCAGAGTTGCATTCTGCTGCCCTTATTCACCAACTTAAATATTCTCTGAAATAATGGATTCAGATGCATTGCTTGGAAAAAAAAAAAAAGGCAAAAAAACACCAACCAAAAATATTGTAACACTGTTTTACTTATAATATAAATCAATATAAATAATTAATGACAGTGCAGCTTAGTGAAGCATATACCTTTTATGGGCCAACTTTTATTTCGGCAGTGCAAGTACATCTAAGGTGGTGCATTCACCAGGTGTGTCTTAGCCGTGCCTGCTTTCAGTTCTAAAAGTCTTTACAGACTTGCCCTGCAACTGCTGCAGCAGTTTCAAGCTTGCATGATCCTTCATAAGCCACCATAGCACATGTGGGGTTTCACATGGAGAATTGCTCACGCTGAGCTTTTAGATACAGTGTGTGAATGCCAGAAAAGCAAGGAACCTGTTTTTTCAAGTGAGCATCCTGCTTATCCCATGCTTGGGACAAGTTTTGAGAAGAAAGGCAGTGATCCCAGTTCCCACCTAACAGCAGACTTCCCCATCTACTTTTTGTAATATGTATTTAACTTTAGAGAACTAAATCTAAGTTGGGACAAATGAAGTTCCATTAATACTAATTTGCCTCAAGTATGTTAAAAATAAAAAGAGTAGCAGGGGTAGGTAGGTATTTAAAGAATTTTTGAATGAATAAAGCAGCAGGTTAATAAATGAAGTACATACAACTGAGAAGGCAAAATCCTCATGACTCCTCTGAGAACGGGAAGATAGGAATGTTAAGTTTCATGACATTTGCTGCCTTCTCAGCCGATACTTACTCTGACAACTGTGTAAGACTTCAGCTAATGTGGTTAGAGGTTCCCATGGAGTGTTAATGTTGTTTGCTGTTCTTTTGATTCTGTGTAGCTAGATGTGGGTGTTTGGGGCATTTCCAAAATACCTTCTAGCTAAAGGTGCTTAGGGAGCCGACAAAATAGCCTCGCTGTGATTCATTTAGTGCCTTTGAAATGGAGTGATGGGATCTGAGAAAGAAGCTCTGAAGCTTTTTTGATTTAGGTGTATCAGGATGATGTCTACTTTTTTGTTAATTATTTTGGACATTTTTATATACAGTTAGTTATACAGTGGCTCCAGGTTATCTTAGGGAAGACTTGGTAGGAGGCCCTGCATCTAAGGATATGACAGATGGGAAGACTAGAAATAGGGAAAGAGGGAGTCAAATTAGCCTTACCTTTACCTCCCTCCAGGGCTGTTGTCTAGGATGTCATCTCTGCTGTTGGGATGCTGGTGCTCTTCTGTCTGTAGCAGTACTGTGGGTCGTCTTTTGTCCACATCTTTTATAAGCATCTTTCTGGTTTGTTCCATGCTGTCTGTCTGTTAGGCATGGCTCTCACTGGTGGAATTTGTGTGGGGTGGAGGGAATTTTCTTTCCTTCAAGTCCTTTCGCAAAGCATACCTCTACTACGTCTGCAGGTCACTCCTGCTCAGCGTAGGGGATAAACTGAGACAGAAGTCTGCAGCGGTGTGAAGTCTCAATTTGTTTTCTATACAAGTACTGAGTTTGTACTTGCATGGGCTGACTCCTACTCTAGAGAGTCAGTTGTGCAAATGAGCTACTGACTTCAATGCAGTCGGTGTCAGGATTCTATCTATGAATCCTGAAAAGTGCAAAATGGGGATTGCTTATGAAAAATCCTATTGCATCATCATCATAATGACACACAGTTATTTCAAAGTTTCCATGCAAGACTGCATGAGGCAAACAATGTAATACAGTTGAAAATTATTCTAGTTTCAGTTGGTGCATCTGACAAAGATGGCGTTAACGTGGGATTTCTCTCTCACACACACACACGTACATAGGCATACATACGTGTCTGAAACATTGGTTCTACTGGTGTCCAAAATGGTGAGTAATATACGGATGGGTTCACATTTGTTGTATATTTTCAGTGTATGGCCACAAAATTTTCAAACATCAGGTTGGTAATTGATGCAGTTTGGTATATCTAAGGGTAACAGTATGAGTATTAAAGCATTTTGTCTACAAACCAGTGCTGCAACTTTTAAAATCTCGTCATAATTTTTTAGAATCATGTTATTAAAGGATGGAGAACTAAGAATAACCAATGTGACCAAAGTTGATGCTGGAAGCTACACATGCCTGGCAACAAACCAGTTTGGAACAGCCAGTGGCTCAACAAACTTAATAGTTACAGGTAGGTGAGCTGGAATGGGGTCACCTGTGAGGCGATGTGAATTGAATTGCAAACCCTGCAACGGAAGCCTGCAACAATGTGGAGTCTGAGTTTGCTTATTGGAAAAATACTAAAAGTGGTAGAAAGTAGAGTGTGAGAAGTTATATATTTAACAAAATGCAAAGATAAAAGGATATTTGTTATAGTTCTTTTATTAGTAGAGAGGAAAGAGACTGTGGATTTTCCGTCTTTGACAAAGATATTTCTCAGATGTGAGGAAGTTCTGAACACTTTCCTCCCTTCTCTCACTTATCTAAATACTAATAGTACAATTCTGCTTTTAAGTCTGGGGTGTTTTTTTTTAACTTGTTGAGAAAAAAAAACCAACATGGCAATCAAAAAAATATTTGAGGTAATTTTATATTCCAGTCCAAAATCTGTTTAGCCCTAAGGAACTATACGCTGTTTGCTTACAGAAAAAGATGTGGTAGAAACTACAGCTGCAGGAGCGTTCAGGGACTCCAAGGGCAGTAAAATATAAAATATTTCAAAAGTGAATTGTATATGTAATTGTTGTTAAAAGGGTTCTTGCTCCTTCCTCTAAGTCATCCATTACTAGCTGCTGTCTAAGGATTAAAAGGACCAGTAGTCTGTGGAGTTTATCTGAAGAATGTCTTTTCTCATGATGTTCTTTTTTAAAGATTGGAATATCTGAAAGATTTTCCAAACTCAGAATTATCTAATACCTTACTGCATTACATATCTTATATATCTCATAGAGCCAAACAGAATTACTTTGTTCAGTGAATTAACAGCTTCATATTTTCTGTCTGTGGTCCTAAATGATTCATGTCCCTTTATACACAAATAATAGAATTATATACAAAGGATTTCTAGAATTAAATTTTATTTCCGCAGTATTTACAGTACTTGAAATTTTTCTCCATTAGTGTTATTCTGGAATAACAAGCAGCTGTTCTTAATGACACTATTTATGTTCTATATGATATATGGACATAAATATCCAATGCATTCTACCCTATGTGGATTTCCTCTAGTTTCCAGATTTTATTAGCTCCTTCTCTCACTCCCACCTCTTAATCTTCCCAGTGGCTGCTACTACAGCTTTCTGCTCCGAAACATGAGTGTTATTGCTGAGAACCACACACGCTCTTGAATGGTAATTTCATTGCTGTGGGTTGCAGTGCATTTAGCTCTGTAAAGTATATTGGCCTGTACACAGCAGGTGAAAATTTACCTTTTCAGTGTCGAGCAGCTCCCACTGGTAAATGTGCACGGGCACAATGCTCCAACGAGAGGGGTCAGGCAGCAGCGTTTATAGTCCAGCTGCATAATTTGAAGTGACTGTCATTAATCATATTTGAAGAACGTGGTAGAATATTAGTAGCAAGCAAAGCTCAGCAATACAGGAATCCAATAACTGATACTTCTGCTCTCAACAGAGCCAACAAGGATTACTTTGGCACCCTCCAACATGGATGTCACTGTTGGAGAAAGCGTCGTCTTGCCTTGCCAGGTTCAGCATGATCCTATACTGGACATCAGCTTCACCTGGTATTTTAATGGAACGCTCACCGATTTCAAGAAAGACGCTTCTCATTTTGAGAAGGTTGGAGGGGTAAGTTGCAAACACCTTCTCTTCATTTGCCTTATAGACATATGTAGCACAGACTGGCTTACTTTTTTCTTTTTTCAGCATGGTAAAAATAGGATGCTGCTTCTCTTTTGGGCCTGTAGAATTTTCTTCTATGTTGGAGGGAAATTATTCATTGAGCTAGCTTGCTGCCCCATTGCTTGCCCGTTGTTCAGACGCCTTGTGTTTTAGATCTGAAGTATTGGAAGTGTGTACCTCTGTTTCTACATCTGTCCCCACGTGATTTTCCCCAAGGTCACATGAAACTCAGCAATGACAGATTAAGGAACTTGGTGCAGACTTAGTGGGCTTCAGCCTAAAGCTGAACAAAACCATCCCATCTTTCCTTATTTTTCCAGCACTTGCGTCCCTAGCGTATCCCTCAACATTCTGCCTGAGCATCTCCTCATTAAATATTTCCTACGCAAGATGCAGAGATGCTGCTGGGGTGGGCATGATGACATTAATGGTTTTTAGAATTTAGCCTTCTGATCAAAACATGAAAAGTAAAGTCTTAAGACAGATGACAGATGTATCAAGAGAATGAAATCAATTACAGCAAAGGGGTCTTATTACAGTGCAAGCCATGGCCAAGTGATAAGAAAACAAGCAGCTGAGCATCGGCATGAAACTGGCCATCATAAGCCTTCATAAAGTTTCCTTTCACATACTCTTGCCAGATATCTTGCCCTAGAGGAATAGCTGTGGGTTAGACACTGCTGCCTGTGAAACTGTGAAATTTCAGCACCTAACTTTTTTCTTTTTGCCTGTGAAACCTTGAAAGATTTAGCATTTAATCAGTAGGCACCAAACACACAGATTGTTCTGCAGTTTGCAATTGATTAAATATAAGTGCATGTGGAGATGATGAGATTTCCTTGTAGGAGCCATGAGATATTCATATATCATGTACATTTTCACAGAAATGTTTTGAGAATTACGAACTGACCATCTGTCATGCTGTAATGGGAATGCTCCGTTTCATAGCCCGTTACCTTCCAGTACTGCTACATGGACTTTATTTATTTAGTAATATTTCCCCCCAGCTGTACTCTGGTTGTATATACAAATAGTAATATTAGAAAGGAAAGGTTAAAAACATAGAAAAACCTGAATCTGACAGTTTCACTGGCTCAATTAAGGCTTCATAAGCTGATTGGGAAATGCAGGATCTTTTGTCACTAAAAATTTCAGCTTTTTCCTAAAACAAACACAGGCATAATTCCAAATCAAAGCCTTGTTTAGGTGTCATTTTCTTTTTTCCTCAGAGGAAGAAAGCATCAAAAAAGATTTTTTTCACAAAAAATCCTCAGTCAGTGCTGAAGAAAAATCCAGGGGGAGTATTGGCTAACTCAGAACTCTGAATCTAGAACATTTTACTTGGAAATTTGTCGTAAGGTACAGAATCAGGGGGGTTTATGGAATATAGACATTCATGGTTTGTTTTTTTTTTTTAAAAAAACTTATTTGTGTAAAGGGGGATTGAAGCTCGTTGGCAGAAAACTTCATAGGTTACCAAGAGATCCACGAAAATATTTTATGGGCTTTGTATCACATTAAGGTCAGTGGAATAATGTCATCTGTAGTTATATGTGGGTCATGGTAAGTAAATAAGCATAAATATGTTCTAAGCCTTCCCATGGTTGCAGTGTGTATTTGTTAAATGAATATATCTGTGCAAAAACAACTTTAGCTTTCTTGGTTGTAAACATGGCAAAAAGAAAATAATTTTTTGATGGATAGATTTCTATGTAATGATGTCTTGAAGTCCCTGTCACACATGCCTGAGGTCTCTGACATGTAGTAGTTATTGGGAATGTTATGGGACCACCACCTGGTCTTCCAGATGTTTAGAAAAATACAGGATGTAACACTGTCTTGCTGCTCTTTTTTCTTCTTTTTTTTTTTTTCTTTTTTTTTCTTTTTTTTTTTTTTTGGTTAGACAGATGATTTCTTCAGAGTATAGCAAACCAAGTAGATTCCAAAATTTTGAACAGATTGACTCTAAACTGTTTCGGGTATCACCTGCTTATAGAGCCCAGCAATGGCTGAGATTGTTATGCAGTCAGGAGAAGCAAAAGCAATTTCAGCAGCTGTTCATACTGCATGGACTACTCTTTATTTGTATTCTGGGTAGCATGGAGAAAGGAAGGTGATCTTACTGTCACCTGGACTTGTCCACGCTGACAAAGATTTAATCTGGCTAGGCAAGAATGTGAATACTGCTGATGGTCTGCAGAGCTATAGGAGGTGAGAGGGCCTTCTACATTGTAGCTTTTTGCTGCTGCAGGTTTCTGTGTTCTCCCCAGTACTTTGGGATTCTTCCCCAAAATAATTTAAATGCAGGGTTAATATTTTGGTGGGATTTATTTCAAGTAAAATTATTCCATTTGACAGTCCCCTTTGTTGAGATGTTTTAAATTTAGTTTGCTAAAGTAAGTTCATGTAGAACATGATTTGCTTGTGAATATGCATTGCTGTTGTTGGTCATTCCCTGAATATCCACTTCCAATTTAGTAGATGGATTTTAGATTGCGTTTGACTCAACTTCTAATGTATTGTAGGCAGTCAGTGCTGAATTGTCCTGCAAATGCTTGCATCTGTGCTTTCATAGAAGACCAGGCATTGTGTTTACACGGACATGGAAGGGAATCGGGCAGAATTGTTTTCAGCTTTTGTTAAATAAAAAAATGAGATATCGTAATGCTGAAATAATGGGTGTGAATATGAAACAGAGAAAAATGGTTGGAAAGGTGGTTAATTTTTTTCCGAAGACTACACTAAACTCCAGAATTGTGTCTTCTCCTTTCTCCCAAACTACTGTGTGCCCAAGAATCAGTTATATGGCCAGAGTAGCTGAAAATATCCACAAAACAGGGTTCTGTCCTCAAATGAAACACTGCTTCTCCAGAAAATTTAAAAAGAAAAAAAAAAAAACCAAAAAGTTTTAAAAACTGAAATCTGACTGAGAGATTTTTCTCCTGGAAAATATGATGTGAACTGGGTTAAAGCAGTAATTCAGCTGACACAAAGAGGAGATTTTTTTGAAGTGACACTGGCTACCAAAGGTTTAGTATCAAGCTCTCTGCTCAGTGATGCAGAAAACAAATAGTATACAAGGAGCCCTAACATGAGATGAAGTCACAGTTATTACTCAAGTTTTATGTATGTTTCTCTTGATTCAGGAGATCAACCATATGCTTTGACATGAGAGAGACCAATGGGAAAAAAAAATGACCAAAGATTATATATTCAATGAAGAACAAAGAATAGAACTTAGACTTGTAAAATGGGGAATTTAGCTCAAAATGTACAACCTTTAAATGAAAGTGTGCTCACAAAAACCTGCAGAACGGACCAAATTCAGCTTTGTTGTTTACACATTTGAACTCCTTAAAAATCTGTGATAACTAGACTTATAAATTCTATCTAGAAATCAATTTGGTTAATGGCCATAGAAACCATGTTTTTTCTTCCTTAGGGCTTTGAGACAAATGGTTGGTCATAGGGCACTGACTTTCTTCGTGGTTCCTAATAGCAGTCAGGAGGTATGTTCCCAGTATGACCTAACCATGTTGTGGCTTACTTCTCCTATAAAAGAGGGACACTACCTCATGTTTATTAGGAAAATGCTTACAGACAATTACTGTGGAGCAGCTGATGGGTAATAACTTGCTATCCTGCAGGCTGTCTGCCAGTGCAATTTTTGAGCAACTTTGCCTTCAACATTTTTGGTTGATTTATTTTCCATTTACAAATACAATCTTAATATTAAATTACAAGGTAGTACATTTACGTTAATAATAACTTTGAATTTCAACAGAGTGCATCAGGAGATTTAATGATTAGAAACATACAGCTGAAACATAGTGGAAAATACGTTTGTATGGTGAAGACAGAAGTGGATAGCGTAGCATCTGCAGCAGACCTTATCGTACGAGGTAAATTCCAGCTTCAGTTACCATGAATTATATTTTCTAACTTTTTTATATTGTAGATTACAGAAACAACTGATGTTGTAGATTGTAAAACCAATTCATGACTTGAATTATGTGATGAATGACTGTGACTTGAATTATGTCATTCTGCTTTGCAGTTAGGGAGAATTTTAGCTCAATTTTTGGATGAAGCCTAATTTTTCCCAGAAAAATTAAGAGCTGGAGGGTATAATATTGACTTCACATCTTTTCTCACTGACAGTCCTTCCAGTCACCGACGAGAGGGAGCTTGGTACTGGCAGCTGTGAGCGAGTCGTGAGTTGCTGCCTCTGCAAACTGAACAGTTGGGGTTGGTGATGCCAGAATCCTTCCTGTGAAATGGGCTACTGCTGCCAGAGCATAGGATAGGCTTTGTCCTACAGACACACTGGAGTTTAAAGCATTTAATGCAGGCTTATACCTTTTCCTCCAGAGCTGGAATGTTCACAGTTAAGCCAGAACTGTAGCTTTCTTTGCTGACGATACAGCTACATTTATTGCAAGAGAAAAAGCTTTGATCTACAAAAGTGTATTATGTGATCAACACTTACTCAATATATTCTAAAATATGCCAGATATTTTCTAATTGTCAATGTGCTGTTAGTTATTTCAACCCCCTTTGCTGGTGCAGATGAGACAAAACCCAGCATTTTTGCCAGGATGCCCAGAGTCAGGATTTTCCAGAAGGCAGCAGAAAGCTTGCCTGACTGAATTGCTGCTCGGGGTGCTGATCAGATGTTGTGCTGAAAAATTGCTACAGTGCATTGTACAATAAAACAGCTGTAGATAACAAATTGGCAGACTACAGAGATGTATTAGTAGATTAAAAGAGGACATTGAGGACTAAAGTAAAAGACATTGGAAAGATAGAGGGATCATGCTGAACAAAGGTTCTTGAAAAAAAACAAAACCCTGTTATCTGTGCTGTAGTTCAGAGTATTTCACAATTAGATTATCAAAGTTTAGTGAATGTAAAACAATAATTACAAGTGTTCTTATTCCAAGCTGAATTGTTTTCTTCCTCCCACAGCGCTGATAAAATGAGAATCCATACTGCTGTGTTAGTGATTTCCAAGGTACTGGCTTTACAAAACACCACGTAATTTTCAATCTGATTCTAGGCTCACCTGGGCCCCCCGAACATGTGAAAGTGGATGAAATAACTGATACCACAGCTCAGATCTCCTGGCAAGAAGGCACAGATAATCACAGCCCAGTAACCACTTACACCATACAAGCAAGGACACCCTTTTCAGTTGGCTGGCAGCGAGTTACAACAGGTAAAACACAATTCTTGTTACAGACTCTGTTGAAACATTTTTGACCAGGGACACCATGTTCTTAGTTTCCTTTTTTAATTTCTTTTTGTTTTTAATAGTTCCAGATGTGATCGATGGAAAAACATTCACAACTACAGTAGTGGATTTAAATCCTTGGGTTGAATATGAATTTCGTGTAGTTGCCAGTAACAAAATAGGAGGTGGAGAACCTAGTTTACCCTCAGAAAAAGTAAGAACTGAAGAGGCAGGTTAGTGGGTTCTTCTATTTGTTTTTAATTCAAGAATCTTGAATATTAACAGAAAAGGAGTGTTCATACACTTGGTTCCTTGCAAACAAGCTTGGAATTGCAGTTGAATATAAAAGCCTATAAGTAGTTTGTTCATGATTTTTCCATTTAGCTGTGGGACAGTTTGTGTTGCATTACTGAGCATCACAGAAGCATAACATCTAAATACATTTAAACTGTATTTAGTATGCCAGAGTCTGTCAGATCAGGCAGTGCTGCAGAGTCTGAAGGTATTAATGAATGGAGAGAGGTTAATTTTGATAGGTGTTTTTTTCATTACTAGTGTTTGATGAGTGTATACCTTCTATGTAACAAGCATGTGCCTCAGAACACTACATGAATTAAACCCCCAGGATTTCACTTGGAATAAGGCCGTTGCCCAATACACCTGCATAAGTTAACCCTCTCAAAAAAAAAAAAAAAAAGCATGCCTCCAATTGTTCAAGCATTAGCATACACGTGAGCTAGTGAGGCTCTTCAAGCGCTCAGAAAAGCATCAGCCTGCCCCAGTGATGGAAAGCAGCAAGGTGAATGCAGGACAGGGCTGGGGCTTCCCATGACTGCCCACCCTGCCTCAAAAGCATTGACCTTGATTTGCAAAAGCAATATGAATACAACCAGGTTAGCTTCAGAGCATGAGGTTAATGTTATATGATGTTGTCTCTTGTATCTACACTGTGTAGACAGCTATACGTTTCCTTTTCACAGTTCCTGAAATTCCCCCATCTGAAGTCAGTGGGGGAGGAGGGAGCAGGTCTGAACTGGTCATAACATGGGATGTAAGTTTTCTGGCAAGCAATTTTCTTCAGAGAATGATTGTTTTCATTCAAACGCTTCTTAAAAGATGAATTTCCCTGGCTGCAGCAGCTTTTCATCTAGGATGTATATGTGCTCGGTAACATTCTGTAATGTGAGCTATGCACGTTTGCCTTCCCTCTTTCGCTTTCATGTGTTACTGTGCTAGATGGCAATCAGTAGGAAATTTAGTTAATTTGTCTGAGATTGCTTCTGTTCTCACACAAATGTTAACACTAAAAAGGGAGCAAGGGAGAGGAAGGGGTTATTGCTCAAAGGTTGAGCCAAAGAATTATGCTTTTCAGTGCAAATTTGCAGTTCTTGCTTTCCTACCATTAACTCTGGATGCATGTGCCAGCCAATACAAACAATCAGATACTACTTTATATTATGTATCCCCTTTTTAATGAGTTAAAAAATGTTAACAATTTGTTACTAACATTGACTACTCTGTGTGGCTATCTAATCATAATCACTGTGGTATGAGCCACTGTACAAAGGTAGTATCAGGCTTCTGTAATAGTTGTTGACTAAGCAATTACTCTTTTTTTAATGAACTATGGATTGTGAAATTGAAAAAAAAATTGTATTTACTGAAGAGTGTCTCAAAACAGTGGGAAACAAAGAATATACCTGAAAGTTGTTTTCTTCTTGAAGTGCAGACCTTAAAGATAGGTTCGAAGGAACACGTTTTGCTCTGCTTTACCAGAGTTAATTTGCTGATGGAATGATCCCAAATGCAGTACCAGAACCTGGTTGCAATCATGTATGTTAGTCTGTCAGTACTTTATTCCTGCAAAACATGCCCAGTGCTGTATGTAGTATCACAGACTTCTGTTGTCTGTTGCTTTTCTCACAGCCCATCCCTGAAGAATTACAAAACGGAGAAGGATTTGGCTATGTTGTTGCTTTCCGCCCCTTTGGCACCACAACATGGATACAGACCGTGGTCACCTCTCCTGACACACCAAGATACGTCTTCAGGAATGAAAGCATCTTGCCCTTTTCACCATATGAAGTCAAAGTTGGCGTCTATAACAATAAAGGAGAAGGGCCGTTTAGTTCAGTAACTACAGTTTTTTCAGCTGAAGAAGGTATGTGACTGTGTTATCTCCAGATTGAGTGTGTTACCTCCAGATATTTAACATGAGATGTTTCATCAGAGACTATAGCAACAGACAGTTAATAGAAATGAGATCACTTTGAACATGGATGTGCTTATTTCCACAGTCACCAATGCTGCTGATCATCTCTCATTTATTGATTTCCGAATACAGAGCCTAGCACAGCACCCTCCGGTGTATCCGCAACGAGTCTGTCATCCTCGGTCATCGAGGTCTCCTGGACAGCCATTCCTTGGAAGATGAGTAGTGGAAGGTTACTGGGCTATGAGGTAAGCTCATTTAAAATACGCTCCCATTTGTAAAGGGTCATGAGCCAGAAGGGTCATGCAGGCTGCAGCACAGCAGCACAAATTCCTGACAGATTACCACATCTCTTGCTTTCTTCCTGCCCCACCTACAACCCAGAAGAAGGGTATTTTCTCCTAAGGATCTTTGAAAACAAAGAATGAAATTGTGTTTTGCTTCCTGTGCTGGCAGTCATGTGTCTGTCTAACAGTATTTTCAAACTGACATTTCAGAATTACATTTACCTCCCAAGAAACTATTTTGTAAGGTACAGTTTTCATGAGTTTAACTTGTTTACTTCTTAGATGAAGTAATGGTTTTCCTCTTGTCATTTTTAAATTCAAGCAAGATCTAATAGTTTAGTTTCCTTTTTCCTACAATCACACTAAAAAGACCAGTAAGCATGAAAAGCAGATGGATAAGATTTTTTTATTTTTTTTACACAGTAAGCATATTTTTTGAAATTTCAATGTATTTCTGCCTTTTTCATCTGAGAAAAAAATGCACTTAAAAGAGTCAAATGCAATGCTGTGGGTGAACAGTCCACTCCATGCAAGATTTTAAATGGTTTTGGTTTATATCTACTAGGTTAGGTACTGGCATAATGGTGAAAAAGAAGAATCGTCAAACAGAGTAAAAGCTGCAGGGAATGAGACATCAGTAAGAATAACAGGTTTGAAGAGCAACTTAGCATACTACACAGCTGTCCGTGCTTATAACAGTGCTGGAGCAGGTCCCTTTAGTGCCACGGTAAATGCTACCACAAAAAAGACACGTAAGTATCTTGAATTTAAAGTGGGGAGAGACATAATGGTGTGTTGGCACTTGCAGGGAAATGAAAAATAGGCGCATTACTGGGAATCACAATATGCGTAAGTGACCTAAATTTTCATACAGACTAGAGGAGTCACACAATTAATTCAAGTATAGATCTTCCATTTTCTACCCTCTGCTAGTTTAGCAGGATGAGTAAGTAAAAGTCAACTATGCCAGTGGAGCTGAAGATACATAATTTCTGCGTAGAACCTTTATTATTCTTCTAGTAACTGGAAGAATTTTAAAAGAAAAATTTGTTATTTGGAAGGAAAAAAACAGAGTCTTGTTGAATTTTTCAGGGTCTTATAACATAAATGTTCTAAGTTCTCTGGGCCAAGGCCTTTGAAATGCAATGATCCTCATACAATTGATGCAAAACAATCCTTCATGTCCATTGCTTCCCCTTGAACAAACTGCACGAGAGGCCACTTTTAAAAAGAGAAATTAAGCTGGAGAACAGATTGTCAAAGACTGCACTAATTTTTCTACAAATGGAAATATTTTTAGTGTGGTCTTACATTGTAATACAACTCAGAATCAGGGTCACTGATCTTGAAGTATTTCTGTCAGACTTGCAAGAATGTACAATTAAATCTGTCTGAAAGGTCAAATTCCCTGGAATAGTCATTAACATCATTCTACCAAAAGTAGTTGCATCATCAATATTATGAAATAAGCTAGTTTATCAGAAATTATTATATGCAGAAATGAGCATTAGCACTCTGTCACTGAGGACTGAACCAACTCAGATTAAATTCTATTTGCTAGAGTTTATTACATACATAGTTACCATGAATTGGCTGATATGAAGTAACTCACTGCCTGTAGCCTGTACCTGGCATGTGGTGAATAGTTTTCTCTAATTAATCATCTGTGTGGCTACTGGCTGCTCACAAGAGGTTGTGCCAGCCTGGTCAGCACAAGGATTTTTTCAGTCCTTTTTTAGTGACCACCTGCCTCTGGGATGTGTGAAGGAGAAACAGACAAGCACCTTGATCCCACTGATTTGAACAGGATCTGGTCAGGCCCTTAGTCAAGATCTATGCTATTTGGAATAATTAAAAATTAGTGTACTATGTCCATGTATCTTGCTGGTAAATAAAGAGAGCAAAAACATTGCAGTACAGTAGGATGTCAATCTGAAGGATTTTGCTAACTACTAGTTAAATTGACTAAGACAAATAATTCTCTGTACTGCTACAGTAGAAACTGATTTTTCATTCAAATGCGTGATTTTTAATCAATCCCAATTTCTACCTTAACTTGAATATTTGTGATTGATGTGTTTTTCACTGTGAAGGATTTCTGTGCACATTGTATTTACCTTCACCCACATGATCTACAAGATGCTTCTTAGTAACTGTTACCTATATCAAGAAACACAAATATGTAAGTTCAACTGGCAGTATATTTCAAGATTGAAAACTCAGTCTTTGACCATTAAAGTATCTTTGCTTTTATATTTGAAATACTCATGTTCATAGCCCAAAATAAGAAGTATGGCTTTGTTTCATAAAATATTGCTATATAAAATAGTAACTGGCAAAGACTTGCCTAAGTTTATAAGGCAAGATGTTACAATTATCTCACATTTAAAAAGCCTTAAAATACAACCAAATGTTCTGTCCATTGGTTCTAATTCAGAGAAATACTAGTGTATATGACCAACTTTAAGCATCTGAGGAGTCTCAGAGAAATCCATGTAGCTTTTTACATGCTTAGCACTGGACATGTACTTACATGATGTGGTGGTTCAGGATCTGACCTATTTACAAATTAAGTTCTGCAGTTCTGAACACTGAAGATTACTGGAGATTTTGGTGTCTGAAGTGAATTGGAGCCTTCTGACTCACTTCCAGAAGTCAAGTGATAGATAGAGGCTTACAGTTTTTATATATAATTACTCTTCATTTTTTTAGATGTTATATTAGTATTTTGTTGTGGATTTAAAAGAATGACTCATATCTTTTGAAATTCAGCTTTAATATCTCAGTGTGAAAACCACTCATGTATGCTGTAATACTTAATTCTCAGGAGCAAAACAATCTCCTCTTACACTTACAAAAAGTAGCTATTAGTGCATCAGGTTAAATCCTGTTTATTATATAGAACAAGGCAAATACTGCAAAAAAAACCCACCTGTGAGTGGTTGTTTGACTTTAGAATAAGTCTTTGAAGTCTCGCTCTTACATTTTTGATCTAATCAGGTGGGGGTTGATCTGACTGCTCGTGGAAAGAAGATAGAGAGCTACCTGTGTGAAAGAGTTTACAAATAAGAGGGGAAAAAAAAGAGAGAAAAAAAACCCATAAGCACATGCACAGGAGTGCTTAAAACCAGTGTTAGTGTTTAATATGGAACCTTCAGCATCTAAGCGTCCACCTAAGCAGCAGTTGCCTCCACTAGGTGACAGCAACAGTAAATTGTTTTCCTTAAGACATTTAGAAAAGATTTTAATAGTTGATTGTGTCACTGCATGACCCATTTTCTGGGGAACAAACTTGAGGCATCTTAAGAGGTTTGTACTTACCTGCACCTTCCCTGAAAGCTTGGCAGTTTTCAAGATATAGTAAAGCGTACAGCCAAAAGCATACTACTCCTTTTGAAAGTAACAGTCTCAGATTGTTAATGAACAAAAAAAACCCCAGTAGATTTACTTGGCCAAAGCCCACTATTGTTCCAATTGCAGATACAGAAATGGTACAGACTGCATTTCAAAACCACGCCTTGAGTTAAAAGAACAACAACAACAAAATATGTCGAATATTTTTACATTACAAACACGTTAAAGTAAATCAGCATAGCGTGTAGAGTTGAATATTCACAAAGACTAAATTTGTCTAACATAATATATTGTAAAGTTTTTTTGCTTATTCTTGGCAATATACTAAAATTAGAAATTGTCTGTTACCATCATTGGTTTCATTAGAGTTTGTTCTAAAAGATCATCCATGTCCTAAGACACGTGCTTTTGTCTGGCTATATTTAATAGAGGACCATCAATAGATAACGCAACTTCAGAAATAACATTTATGTGCTGTTCTATTTTTCCTTCCTTCTGTTTTTCCAGTTTAGTCTCTGAAACTTAAAGTGTACAAACAACAAGGCTGCATTTGAGTTGCTTTTGCATCTGACATGTAATGACAGTCCATTACCTGAGCTATTATTTCCTACTGTAGAATAAATCACTAATGCCAATTAAAGTCATGCTTCTATTATGTATTTGAAGCACCCAGTCAACCGCCAGGAAATGTTGTGTGGAATGTCACCGACTCCAGAGTAATCCTCAGCTGGGAGGAAGTAAGAGCTATGGAGAATGAGTCTGAGGTGACTGGGTATAAGGTAAGTGAAAACAGACCAGAAAAATATTTGAAAACAATCCACGGTTTGCTTTTGCTTGTCTAATTGCAAGGCAGTAAGCTCAGAGGATGCACAATACCACATCTAAACCATTTCAGTAGTGTCTCCTTTTTATGGATTTTAAATCATAGTCTAACAACGTCTCATAAACCATGGTCCTTTTACCATTAATCATACACTAAATGCCTTCTCCTCCTCATGCAAACAAAGCCAGGAGCTGCAGGCATTGCTGCCAGCTTTTGGGATCCCCCTTTCCCAGGCGTATAACACTGTGTGTTAAAACATGTATAACGCTTATCACGTATAAATGAATAACACTTATTGAAACATAAAACATTTTGCAAGAAACCAAATAACCGAAGATTTAGCTGATAGAGTTTCCATTGTTGGCCAGGTATATTTATTAGTGCCACCTGTATCAAACTGATATTCTTAACCCTTCTTCTTACCTACTGTGGGACATGTTCACTGTCTTGATAGAAATTATGTTGCTACATCTACTCTAAATCTGATCAGCGCACAAATGTACAGGTGTTTAAATATAGCTTTCTTAAGTGTATTTAAGAGAATAGCTGAGGATGTTCTTGATGAGCTGTGTACAGCTGGATCCCACATGATATATTCCTGCATAAAAGATTTACGCTGAAGATCTGACTATGCAGTGTTCTGACTTGTATTGGCAAGAAATACATGTTTACAGTTTAGATAAGACACCTAGTTTCATAGACGGTAGCTGACCTAAAAACATACCATGTGGAGTTGCAAACTGCATACTCTGTCTCCCACAACAATTTCAGGTTCCCCTGTGGATAACCAACATTGCTAAGTACACAAAGATAAGCTGGATTTTGATAAAGCTCGTTAATTTTACTGAAGTAAAGCACTTAGGGGGTCGTTTTTATCCCAGAAGGCAAGGGCAGTACAGTTAACAAAAGTAGGTTTGCCAGGAAGAGAAGAACCAACAAAGGACACTGAAAATGCCAGAGCAGCCGTAGCACGGTCACTGTGGAAGCAAGCCATGCAGCTGTGTCCCTCCGAGAGCATTTTATAGCAATGCACAGCATTACGGAGCATGTCTCCAGGGCAGCAGTGTGTGTGTAATTCCAATAGCTTTGCATTTTTTTTTTTTCCATTTCATCATTATTGCTGTTATTCTGGGGGAGTTGGGATTGCTGGTTTTTGCAATGGGAAACTCCCAAGCTTACATGCTAGTCAGATTTGTGAAACTTGGCCAGGTGAATGTGCTGGATCCACATATTTTTTAAACTCTGCTAGGACATACCTCTCTCTAGGCCTAGCCATGCCACAGGCACTAGGGACCCTTTGGGCTTGTCAAGCCTTCAGGACAGAAGAGAGGCTGATGTTGCTCTTAAATCCCTCCTCTTGCCTGATCATCTTGAGCAGCGGGCTGTGACATTCAGATGCAGCTCCCATTCTTTAAAACATAGGACACCAAATGCAGTTAAGTTTCATGACAGAACGATCACACAGCGCTTACAGAACATCTTCCAACATAGTCTGTACTTTTGATTAGTTCTCTCCTTCCCAAACTACCTATTGGCATAAGAAGCTGATCTAGATAATGACAGATTCCAGATGGTGGCATAATTCATAGAACGATATATTAAGACACTCAACAGAATATATTATTCATTTGTTATCATTATACATTGTGCCATTTTAGATTAAAGCTAGAATAAAAGAGCTTGACTGATGCTACCTTTTTTCTTTACATGTAATTCTGCCCTATAGTAGTAACCAAAAATCAGATCTTTTCTCTCATCCCCTCTTTTTAAAGACTGAAACCTTGTTCCTAAGAAACACAAATAAAAACTGCTGCTCAGGTCCTAGTGGAAGAAATGACACACTACAGCTCTTTACTTGTGTTGCAGGTTTTGTACAGGACCAGCAGTCAGACCAACATGAACGTGCTGAACACGGACAAGACAACAGCTGAGCTTCTGCTCCAGTTTAATGAAGATTACATTATAGAAGTAAAAGCAACAACTGAAGGCGGAGATGGCACTAGCAGCGATCAGATCCTGATACCCAGACTAGCTAGTAGGTTGAAGCTGAATCACTATTATTTTGTCACGTGCTTATATGGGGTCCTTAACCAATACCAGAACCTCCTTCATACCGGCCACAGCATAAAAAGACATGCCTCCGCCTTGGTGTAGTGAATCATTACTAAAATTGCAGTTGACACCCAGCAGTTGTCACAGCCTGTCTTTGCAAGAACTGAGTCCTTATTGATGGGGAGAAAAAAAGAATTAATACTTGTATGTTGTATGGTAATAAGGTAATAAAAAGAAAAGCAATTAACAGTCTTCATGCCCTTATGCATGACAAGCTTCATTCTATTGAACTGGTAAATTGCCATGTAAATTGGTATTAAAAACATTAGATTTTTCTACCTTTTCCCCTTTTTTTATTATTATCTTGAAAGTAAAGACCATTCATACAGTTTCAGCATTTTGCAAGGCATTTCAGTAGTTTTAAAATACTTACTGTACTTTTGTAAATTTTCATTGCTTGTCAGAAATAAAAGTTTACAATAATTTTTGCTTAGCATCTAGGAAGAATAATAATTTCGCACAGCAGATACTCATGCTTTCATTTAATCCTGACCTTTTTTATTTGTCACAGGTATGGATGCAAGAGGTTCTGGTCCATCAGTCTTGAATATCTTCAGTGTATCCAGCTTCTTACCAACAATATTTTCCTTGACTCTTAATTCAGTGTTGTGATGATACATTTTCATTTGCTGGGGGGGGGGGAAGAAAAAAATCAGTTACTACAGAAAAGGGGTTTTTTTAAAAAAAACTGCAGTGGTTAATGCATGTTTTTCTTCTATCCTGACGTGTTTTTAAATTCTTTATATTTCACTGTAGGTTGAAGTAAAAATATCATGTAAAGTTTAGCAAATCCTTTAAAAAGGAATCTAAAATGCCTTAATACTTGAACCAAAGGAGTTTACATATTACGTACTTAAGATACAACGTAGAGAGAGGGGGAGCAATGGCACTATGATCATAGTTATGAGGAACAGCTTAGCTCAGTGAGAAACTCCATTTTTGCAGTGACACTGAATTTTTTTTTGTATGTTCTGCATTGTTACAATAACATCATTTGACATATGAAAGAAGAAATCAGAGACATGGCATTTCAATTGGATGATAACACGTCGACCAAGCAGCCGTTCTTAAGCCAGTGTGTCATAATCCAGTAGGTTTGGATCAGTTTTCTTACTGCCCTTTATACAAGTTACTCTAAATCTAGCAAGAAATCAAAGGTGGAAGGTAGAGAAAAGTTCACAGTATGGACATCATTTTTCACAGTCCACGTTGGGGTGTCCAAGGGGCAGGGCTTCCACTACTACTCTTTAAGAAATGATTTCACAGCCCTGTTTCAAAGGCAGCTGTCTGTTTTATCGCAGTGTATGTAAGTTTATGTACCTTTTCAAAAGCCTAACCTTCCTCTCTAGCAATAGATTTTGAAGTTAATTTCCTTATATCTATATTTCTTAACGAGGTTCTTTATTCATAACCAAATTCTCTCATGTTCAGGATTATTTTTACTGCCCTTCTCTGAACTCCTGTCAGTGTGTTTCACTAACAAACAAAAGTGCCCAGCTGTAAGCATTACTGAAATGCAGTTGCACCATGGCCTTATGAAAAGGGACTACTACCACCTCCCTCCCTTGTGATGTGGTGCTTCCAAATATGCAGCCCCAAATTACCTTGCTCTTCTGTCCACTGCACTGTAAACTCATCTTTAATTCAGTGTTACATTCATAACTCTCCTTCCTTCTGCTCTTTAACCAATTCAAAACTATTTCACCTGGTCTTGCACTCTAATGCACCCTGTTACTGTCACATGATTCTGGTAAGTTTATGGCAATACTATAGGTCATAATAAAAAAAATACACAAAGACACTTCAGGCTTGCTATTATAGAGAAATCTCCACTTTCTTTCATAGCAATATATTAAAGATACATTAAACCTGGTACATTTGACTTCTATAGTTGTGAATTTAGTCAAATCAGCCTTTTAGACACCTCTTAGAGAGCTGCCTATATGCACAGTAGAGCAAGTGTTCATGTGACATGAAAGCATATCCTTTTAAAGACTTTTTTTTTTTCAGTCTCACAGTATTATTACAATACACAGAACTAACTATAAAGGGAGAGAACCAGGATTAATGAAATTATGGTAGCACTGTAGAAAAGATACCTTGATATGCATTCAAATAGCAAATTACCTTATTAGTATCACATCCAGATGAAAATATGTGCTGTTGAAGTAAGCAAGATCTGTATATACTGTACATACATAGTTATTTAAATGGCTAGTTGCTTTTCAATGTGGCTAACCAGTGATGTTTTCAGACACTTGCAAATGGGGGGGGGGGGGATGGAAAAAAGGGGTTACTAGTAAGTATATAGTTATGTTTCATGCAACAAAGGGTGACTCTTTCTATTCTTGTTTCACAAAGTTCTAGTCCATGTTCCTGTATTGCCATTTTCATGTGATTACCTTGTATTATTTAATTTCTAGTTATATATCTCCATGAGATATGTACCGAATACCTTGTTTCATATTGAAAAGTTTGAAATTTATCCTTAAACTTCCAGTTGTGTGTGTATCCTATGGTTATCTGTATGCATTTTTTTCTATTACTCTAATAAAATATTTATTACATTGATGGATACTAGAATATTTCAAAGTATTATTGCTTGTTCATATTATATATTTGCACACATGGGGATATACTGCATCCAAAAATGATATTTACTGCAGCTTCATGATATTTCTGCTAACTGGCACTTCTTGGCAGGATAGGAGTGGTTTCCCGCAAAGTAGCTTTGCTGCCAAAAGACTAAAAATCCAACCCCTATACCCAGGCCTACTTCTACAGAAAGCAGCGCAGGAGGGAGAAGAGGAGCAAGGATGTCAATACATCCCGGTTTTGCCCCAGAGGAGTCAGACATGCATGGGACAGGGACCCGAGGTTGTGCTCGAGCTTCTGAGCTCTGCCTCTGCCCACAGGTTTGCAGCACAATAGACAAAAAGCTACCTCCCTTTCCCTGGCTTCGTTTCCCATCTATCCCATAGGCTGTTTTTTCTGAAATGGGGGGGAAAAAAAAAAGTAATTATACTGAAAAAGAGTTAGTTCTTCACAGTAATTTATTTAGTATATCACTATTTAGCATTAAATAGCATGGCCTGGTTTCCCCTGCAAATTGCCTATTCCTTACCTACTGCAGCTTCCCATAAAGCCCAAGACTTTCTAGCACTAAAACCTTCTCGCTGGGAACACAGACAAAACAGAACTATATGTTTTAAGCTTTTAAAGCATGCCTTCTACCTACGTTAATAGGGAGGTGGTCCAGACGCTGCAGTAAGGGTTAATAATAATCCCAACGCATTTACAAGTACGCACAAGAGGCAAGACTGTCAGGTTTTCCCTTTCAGATGGTTGTACATGGACATGGGCCTCACTCTGTAATTCCCCCAGTGTTCAGATTAGCCTTCCTTTAAACTGACCTCTGTTTGTTGTCATGTTAACTCAGTTAATGTTTATTTGCGGTAATAAAACCGACTTGATTCTCCAGGGAGAATTGGAAAAAATAAGTTGTTACCAGGAAAGTATTGGAGGAAAAGGTGATAAGGGATAAGGTGAGAGGTCCCGGAGCCAGCCTACCTCTTTGCAGGCGCTTCTGTGACCAAGTTTAGCAATTCAGTCCTGGGGAGGAAAAAAAAAAGAAAAAAAGTAAAAATCAATGGTAATGAAAAATACTAATAATGTTGCTTACATGACTGGAACTGCAGATGGTGGGGAAAGTACTTCTGCCATTCCACTTTCACTGGCACTTGCACCAAAAGTAATCAGCACTTTGTCACTTACAATTGCTGCTATTTGAAATTCAGTAAGAAAGGAGGCTTGAGTCATAGTTTTTAGGCAAATGCTATTGTAAAATGTATGGATTTTAATACCCTATCCAAAACCGCGGCTGTTTGGTAACGCTGACGGCTACCGAAGAGCAAAGTCCAAACCTGGAGGGAGGCAGAGGAGGAGCAGGGGGGAGCGGGGAAGGTGACACCCCCCAGAGGGACGAGCCCGGCCTTTCTCCGGCTCCCCACGGGGTGTGGGGTGAGAGGCGGGGGCTGCGAGGGGGGCGAGAACCCCACAGAGACTTCAGGGGTGCAATGGAAAACTGGGCCACTCGCCAGGGTTTTCTGGACACTGGAACAATGGCTGTGGAAAGGAGAAAGGGGACAAGAGCCCTGCCACCAGCTGGATACACACACCAAAGAAAAAGGATTTTGATACAGCTTAAAAAAATAAAATGTTTGCAACTGCGTGTGCCTCCTCTGGAAGCTGTAACGGCTTTTGCTGGAAGCGGTACTGGAGGCGACAGGAGTGCTGTGGTTTGGGATCTGGAGGTCTGCAGGGCGAGGGCTGTTGGTTGGGTTATTTTAGGCACGGGTTTAAAGTTTCTCACCCTGCACTGCTATTCCCCCAAGGTTTGCTTTCTGAAGGGTTTCATGTGCCACCCGAGTAACGTTTTTTTCATTCTTTCCTGGCAACTGTTTATACGAGGGGACTTGATGATTCCTCCTGTGCTTCTAAAGCCTGAATTTCTCAGAGGCAGCTACTATAAGAATGAAAAAAAAACCTTTTTCTTTGGACAGTTTACTCTGTCGGATATGTTGTGAACGTGCAGGATCCTCTATGAATACAAAATGAGTTAAAAACTAATATCACTTTAGCCCTAAGAAATACTGGAGATCTCCATTTTCTACTTAATTTGCCTTTCACTGGTGGAATGCAGACGTGGGCAGTGCCTGTCAGGTTATATCTGTTATGTCTTAATAACAGGCAATAAAGCAAGCTGTCCTGCATGAGGGAGTGCATTAATCTGACAGCTTTCTGTCTGAAATAAATAACAATGGAATATTGTGAAAATAAAATGAGTTTGTAAACAGGCACTCGCTCTCTTAGGAAAAACAACCTCCTCGATTGTTTTATGCTAATGCCTTGAACTCCTGAAAAAGCAATAAAAAAGGATATGTTTAGCAGAAATACAACTGAATGCTGCCTGCTTGATAAAAAGAGACACTACTTCTCTTTAAATCTGGTGCATACATCGTGCAACCTGCAACATGATGGGGGGGAGATGGTACACCACTTAACTGTCTCTCTAGCTATCAGTCTTACCCTCTTAGAAAAGAGCTTTTCTGCGAAGACTCTTCACAGTTCAGAGCTGCCTCCCCGGTGTGCGTACAGCTTGGGCCTCACCAGGAAGCGGGACGCACAGCTTATAAAAAAAAAAAAGGATAGACATTTGTCTTTTTCCAAGCTTAACACCTATTTCAACAGGCGCAGCAAGCGGAGGCTGCCTGCGCCCTGCGCGTATGGGAGCTGTTTCTCAGACGGGCTGTTGATGCCTCACCTTTGGCTTGGAAGTCTTTCCCACGGTCACCTAAGGATGCCGACACCTCGTTAGCATCAGTGGGACCCTGATGCCAGTAGCATCCCTGGCTGCGGGATGAGAAGATGCAGATGGACGGTCCCTTGGCCACCCTCCCAAAGACCGGCGCGTCCCCCCCACGCTGTCCTTGGCAGCGGGCATCCTCTCCGGGACCAACCTTCGGTCCTGCCTCTCGGCAGAGAACGGCTCTGCTACCGCACCGGTCTTAAAACGGCCGCAGCCGGCGCAAAACCGAGTCACAGGTAGCGTCTCATCACTGCCAGAGGAATACGGCTATCTCTAGGAGATACCCTCAGAGTACACGTGCGTGCCTGCACATAAGTACACTTCCCACAAATACAGGTAGTTGGCAGACTAAAATAACCCCAGCCTGACACCAGTTCTGAGTCTGTTTTCACGTTTTCTTCTTGCAGACCATGGCTGTGTATTGCCAGGCCTCTAACTCTGTCCTGCCTCTCATTAGGTGTACGAAAAAGTTCCCCTCCCCAACAGTTTAATATTTCGATAAACAGACACTCGCCTTTCCTTTATGGGTCCTCTACGCCAGCTTTAACTGCCACGTTGCGGTGTCTGCGATGGCACTTATTGTAATTCGTACCATGCTCTTCATTTGCTTTGGTTTTGAACTCTCTCTGTTTTGAGACTTTTCAGTTTGTGCATGAGAGTGTTTCAGCATTAGAATTTCACAAGACCTTCATGTGCATCTTTCCTTTGTTTTTTCCCATCTCTAAGGGTCAAGAAAACTTGATAAACTCATTTGGTATTAAATTTCTTTTCTTGAGCTCCTTGCTGAACCTTTTGAGGTCAAGAAGTATCTCTGAAAGTCTCTTTTTTTTTTTTTTTTTAAAATGCACGAATACAGGAGACATGCCAGTAACCCCATGTAGCATTACTAAGACACTTCCTTCCCAATGTACCTAAGATTATTTTCTTACCCTTTAAGAGCATAATTAGTCCTGTGAGGTCTGGACCACGCCTGCTCTCTGCGCTGTGCCCTTCATTCCATCCCAGTGATTAATTCCCTTTGGGTGGGAGAACATCAAGGCATTAGCAAATGCTGAAAGAGGAAGAATCAAAAGCATCCCGTTAGGAGCCAGCAGAAAGGACGCAACTTCAAGATGTTCATTAATTCAGCCCATGATAATTTAAATGCAAAGCAACTCCTAGGACAGGGGGACATCCCAGAATTGTCCATCAGGAAAGAGGAACATTTGAGAGACTCCAGCTCCTTGCTGCCCACTCAGCCTCTCAAACCCCGCACTCCTCGGGATGCAGAATGACCCAGCTGCAAGAGGAGAAGGGACACAGAGACGTTCCCCCCCTCCACTGCCAGCTGAGGGTGCAGGATTGGAGTCCTCCAGCAGCACAAGGGGAAGGTTTGCGTGCCCTTGGTCAAAGGTGGGACCTAAAACCAGCTACCAAAACATCTGGCCGTTAATAAAAATGCTTCCTTTGAATAAAAGCGACCGGCAGCTGTGCTCCAGACTGACTCCCCACTCTCCCCGAGCGCTTAACGCAGCATCCTTCTGCTCCGGACCTCGGGGGGGCTTGGTGGTCTCCCCACCATGCCCCAGAGTTACCACACACCGAGGCAGGTACTTCAAAGCACACGTAGGGACTTATTGTTAGACACTCTGAACTCATTGCTCGGCCACCCTAAGGAGAAGGTGAGATTGTTTTTTTTTTTTTTTTTTTTTTGGTCACCTCCAGGGAAGGTGCTGCGAATGCTCCCCATGCCAATTAATTCAGAAAGAGTATCAATAGGCAGGAAAGGCGTTCATCGGGATTGCTCTCCCGGTGATTTCATTTTAGGGGATCTTTCCGTTTTATGCTGGAACACAAGCAATGACCTGTTACATCAGCTCAAGACATAAAAAGAAACGAGTCAGAGGATAGAAGGGAAAGCCCTCTCTTTCATGCCCTTTATGATAAAAATAATAAATCATTTTCCCAACTGAAGACCTATAAAGGAGTCTATCAAACAGGACACATGTTTAACAAGAATTCCTCTCATTAGCACTCCAAGGAGGGCCATGGTTAAAGCAGACAAATAATTTAATTTTTGTCACACTTCCTAACATTGCCACCAAACTGAGGCATTTAAAGTTAACACTTGTCACAACACTAATTATCTATTTGAACAGCAGAGCTCTCGGCTGATTGAATGAGTTCTTCTGCAGTGAGAACAGAGCATTTCATCAGCTGCATCTGATCATCATTACTTTTTGGATATAGGATGTAAATCAACTATAACGACAGAAAATAAGGCTTCGGTACCTTTACAGCAGCTTCACATGAGACAGAGGGGAACTCTTCTGCAGCAGCCAAAAGCTTCTGCTCACGTACTGGAAAACAATGTCTTGGGGTTTTGTGTTGCCTTGGAAACATGAAAAATAAAGTACCATTAATTACCTATTTTCAAGCAACTGGAGTATCCAGTGCTGAGGGCCTGATCCAAGGCTAATGAAACCCTTACCCCAATTTCAGCAGACTTTGACTGATCGATCAGCCCTTCTAAACAAGGAGAGGACTGAGGCAGAACAAAGCTCAGCCAAATTTTACTTCTGACCACGTTTCCAGAAGATTTACCAGAATGCTTCGGGCAGACGCTCAAAGTGGTGGTTCGCAGTGGTTCCTTCTTGCCTTCACATCCATGACTTTGTTAACGTTGTCATCTGTTTATTTTTTAAAATATACGTCCTCTTTTTTCAAAGAGGTACTAGCAGCTGACCAGATAAACATCCATGCAAACATACATCAATCCCACGTATACATTTTCTCCATATAGGAAATCATGCTAATAGTCCTGGTCATGGGCACAGAAGCATCAGTTCAGCCAGACCTCCTGCTATCATTCTTTCTGCCCAAAATACTGCCAAATAACGATGTCTCTACTATTATATCTTCTGTATAATCATTTTTAACTGTTAATTAAACATTTTTTAACTACAGACTGCTTGCTTCTTTTCCTCCCATTAGTAGTGGTGCTTTAATCCCAATTATAAATCTCTCTGAAACAGGTGAAGACTAGAATCAACTTCCTGTGGGAGTTTGAAGCTGTCTCCTAAAGTTTTCTTTTGGAAAGACTGTTCACCTCCCCTGCCAGCACAGTGCAAAGCAATCAGCTCAAAGTCCAGCCACAAAGGTACGGAAGGATAAAAATAATTCCAGTAAAATCTTCTTAATTTTCTCCAGGAATCCTTCTCATTTATGAACTATACAAAGTGTCCCTTCTCTTTCATTTACAATGAATATTAATCTTTGTCTATCAACCCAAGCATAATTTTAGATTATTTTCCGCTCATTCATATTCACAAGGTTGACCATCATCGCTAAAGAGCTTTGATTATCTGGTTTCGGATTTGGGCTGGGTGTTAACACAGCAGTACTTGACAACGCTGAAAGTATTTCATTAAACAGACGCTGGAACGGGGTGAAGTCCTCTGTGCCGCACAGCCCGTTCAAAGACGGGCACGCACTGACAAGCTGGAGAAACGTCAGAGCCCGAGACTCCGAGACCACCAGCATTTGCGGCCGCGGTGGTCACGCCGTGCAGTGGGCAGAGAACGAGCCCATGGCCCAGCCAAACGCACACGGGGGCTTCTGCACCCAGGGGACCCGGCACCCGTCCCCAGCCGCTTCCCCGGGGTGCAGCGGGGACACGACGAAGCCGTATCGGCCCCCAGCTCCCCGCGATGGGCACATCTCGTCCCCTCCAAACACACCGACCCCTTCTCGTCTCCGTGGGCACGACCGAGCCCCAGCCTCGCCTTCACAGCACTTGGTACTAAAAAGGGCACAGTTCGGCCACAAACCCAGAGCTGACTTCACCGCTTAACCCCAGGAGCCTGACTCGTCTAATTCCAGCCATACCTACAGCTTTTCCATCATATGTATATGCTCCTATAGAGTCACAGAATCATTTAGGTTGGAAAAGACCTTTAAGATCATCGAGTCCAACCATTTACCTAGCACTGCCAAGTCCACCACTAAACCGTGTCCCTACGAGGTTCTCTGCCCCACGGCCATTGGCATGAGCATATACGACGTTCAAGACCCATTTCAGTGCTTGTAGGCAAAATGCGTCAGCAGCGTTTCAAACTGCCTCCTCCACATAGGAGGCTAATGAGCAAAATACACCGGAGACTGCGACTTCTCCCAGGTCTCTCACTGCCGCCTCCCCACCTGAGCTGCTTTGCCTCTCAGCATACTTCTAAAGAAGCATAATTAACATTTTAAGAAAAGTAATCCACCAGGAACATCCATTTGTTGAGAAAATCATCTATAAACAGACTCAAACAGTTCCTTTTCTCAACTGACGCGGTTCAACAACTACAGCCAAAAGGGATGGGATCGGACACTGGTGATGGTCCCCACCATTAAGCGTGTGTGTGCTGGGGGAAAGATCCAGCCCCGCAGCCACCCCACATCTGGCCGTACCCCATCCCTCCACCGCAGCCCAGGGGATGGGATTTGGAGATCCTGCCCACGGCACAGGGACGGGACGCAGCCACCTCCCAGGCTGCTGGAAAAGCACCGCTTCCATCTTGTAACACTATGCAAACACGGCAAATACTATTTTTACATTTGGTCCCAGCTATTTTAAGCAAAAATGTGCTTTGCAAGACACCGAAAGACAACCTTTTCCTTTAGTTAGCCATCCGTTTCTAAATGAGCTGTTTACATCGGTGATTTTGAGTTTTCTTTTCTTTCTCCAATTTTCCTCAGGAATAATGCCATTGGCAATCTCCATGAATCTCTTTTGACTCTTTTTGAAAGTTAAGCTGACTGCAAGAAAGCTGGATCAAAGGGAAATGAAAACTTTATTCTAGAAGCGCAGAAATATTTACATAACACAAGATAAGCTAGAACTCCTCATTTCTACCATGTAGACATGCTTGTAAAAAGCGTATAAAAATAGGCCGGTTTTAGTTCAATTGGGGAGGGGAGGAGAAGAGATATTTTATAGCTCATGTAAGAAAAGAGAGACAAGGCTGGCTATCAGCACAGTTTGTAATGCATCTAATTGAAAAGATCCAGAGTTTTCAGGGTTTCCTGCCTGAAGGAGAAGAATCTCCCAGAGCCATTTTGATGCACAAGAGGAAAGAGAATAAAGCATCCCACCGCAGCCCGGAGCTCACGGCTCCTCCGAGCAGCAACCCAAGGACTGTGAGGAGCCCGGCTAAATAAGCCAAAGGTTCAAACGTCAAATGACAAAGCTGACTATTGATTGGGAAAAAAACTGCCAGAAACAATCGGATTGACACAGGCAGCTCTTGGAAAGCAAGACAAGAGCTTTATTTCAGCCTCCTCTTCTGAGCCGCTCTCTGAGCTCCTCAGCTATGACCACAAATTTTGGCAGCAGCCTACTAATAGGACTGATGAGAGATAATACAAATTGACTAAGGGTTGGTCATTGCAGAGCAATAATAAAAATGAGATGAGAGACATTTTTTCACAACATATTTCTCAAGAATTGGTCTCTCTTTGGCCAGCTCTAGTAAATTCAGAATAATGGGAAGTTCAATAGACTTATCAAGGTTTGTTCTAATGAGTTCATCATCTCTCCTCACTGATGTGCTGGAACCAAACCCATAAATGTTTCGATATCAAACACCCACTTCTGCCTGCCCTCAGAGGAGCAGAGCTATCTGTTCTGCAGTTAATTAGCTATCCTCTAGGAAGAAACGAGAAAGGCCATGCTTTAAATTAGACCCATCTGGTAAAAGCTTTCTTGAAAAGATGAGACTTATGTCATGTTTTGGAGCTATCAAAGGCAGAGGTTTCCCAGCAGAGGCCATCTGTCCCAGACAACTGCTGCCAGTTCTCAAGATTATCAATTAGTCCATAATGATTGTTTCTATGACAAAGGTGACTGAAGGGTCAGGAGGTTGATCTCTGAATACAAACATCATGGTGGAGTCTAATAAAAGCCCAGGTACCGAAATGAGGAGCAGGGCATCGCTTCCCAGCACCTCCCTTGCCTTCAGGGAAATCACAGGACTCTTGCTCTTCTTTGAGTTCATGTAGGAACCGAGACGCTGCTGCTTGTGGCCGCCTTCCTACTTAATTGGAGTATGCGCTAGAAAGTGTGGGACAGATTCAAGTCCCTCCCCCCTGCCCAAGGGGTTTTAACCCAGTATCTCTGATTTTCTTGAAGCCTCGTGGATTAGAACCCTCCCTTACACCTACCTGAACTCCCAGCTGCATGTTTGGGATGAAAGCACAGCTTTTAAAGAAGAAAGCACCGTGATTTCTAGACCCAGATAATGTGCTAACTAGGCTCCGTTACATACAGCCCACGGCACGGCTGCAGCCACAGCTTCAAGACTAAATTGCCGCAAACCGCACTTCCCAAATCTCAGAGGAGTCTCACACCGCAGCCAGGCTTGGATCTGTTCCCCCCCCCCCCATTCTATCTAGTTTCAATTCTTTTTGAACATGCCACATGCTCTATTCTCGGGTCACAGCGCAGCTGAAGTGCAGTCACACGAGTCCTGCCGCTACTGAAGCAGTTTCTGTCTCACTGCTCTTATCAGGGCAGCACAGGGCTGGGACCAGCTTGTAAGGAGAGAAATTGCTTACATAATTTATGATGTCTCTTGTTGTCAAAATAACCAGACAAGCTTAAAAATATAAGCAGACACCGTGAGGAACAATATGCTTAAAATGTTGAATTATATGGTAGTGGCATAGAATGGGAAATACCTCAAATTAGGAGAATAAAAATGTAAGGTATTAGAGAAATGCCAAACATATTCTATATTTCACCCATCAATAATGCATCATACATTGCACTTTAAAGACAGAAGATGATGATGGCCAGTGGCTCAAGGAAGATATTTGAAGTGCCAAATAGACATTACTGCAGCAAGTGGACTCCGCTGGTGGCGTGTCACACCTGTAACCTCCAGGGAAGGGACCTGCCAGACAGCTGCTCTACATGGGCTTTACAGGCATTTTTCATTAGGGATAAGGAAAAAAGCATTCAGACATCTATCTCTCTATATGTGCAGAACACCTAAGTTATGTGAGCTTACGGTAACTCATACGCAGAGAAAATGGATGTACAAAAGGACATGCCAAAAGGCGCTTCAGCATCGTTGTTCCCAGAGGGAAAATCCTCCTCTGCACACCTACGGCAGGGCAGGACTCCTGGCTCCCGACTTCGGGATCTAGTTGCTTAATTAGATGAGGACAAATATATAAATATATACACCAAAAACTGAAGGAGCGGAGGGCTGTTTTCTAGACACCAGCAGCAGAGAAGAGGCTGATTGCCAGGTTGCGGATGGACACCACACATTTTAGAAATTAAGCTATAAGTTGTTGGGTTTGGGTTTTTTTTTACCACATCAGTTGGATTTCTGTCTGTGGGAAACTTTTCCTCAGAGAGGCTCTTTTCATAGAAACAGCAGGGCATGGAGCGGTAACAGCGTGAAATGAGAGATCTTGAAAAGCAGCGCCGTTCTGCAGGAAGCCCTGCATTTGCATGTTAAGCTACATCTATTCCCTGAATGCTCAGACACATGAAAGCAACCCCAGATTTTTAGTCAGCAGCAGATCTTTTAGCTTCAGCCTGAATTTAAAGGTCATGCCTGTTTAGAGCTTTTTTTTTTTTTTCCTGGCACTTAGCTGGAGCAGCATTACACGGCTCTCCTTCGGAAGAGAGGTGAGAAAAGTGCCGGCTCAGCCGTGCCGGGACGTCGGGGTCACAATCTCGTCTGTAGCAACAGTGTCTGACGTTGGCTCCCGTTCCCACTGACGGTGGCCCCGATACACTGGGATGTTGTATGAGAGACACTTCTCTGGTATTGGTGACCTTAACAAGAGCTTTTTAGCACTTGTCGGGGCTATGACAGCTGAATCTTTTCAGGCATGGAAATGCAGCACAAGTGGAAAGCAACTGAACGAAATCCACTGTCCTTTTCACAAAACAGTCCCGAGGGACATTCGACACAAACTCAATTTTAACCTTTCTCATCTTCAGAAATAAGACCTATTTTTGACGAGGCTGAAGGTTTCCTACCTGACACGGCAATTCTGCCCTTCAGCTTTGCGCCGTGCGGCTGGAGGGGCGGGCAGGGCTAACACCCACCGTCTCCCTCCCACCACCCTCGGCAGTACCACCTCGCCACCAGCCAGGGCTGCAAGGCACAGATGCTCAGCTGTGCTTCTTGCTCCTCCTCATCCTCCCGTGACACCCTGACGAACGGTCGAGCATTGCGAGATTGTCATCAACACCACCGAGCTCCCCAGTATGCCGATTCCTCCCTTTCTTCGGCATTCAGGAGCAGGTGAAGTGGGAGATAAAATATAAAATTATGACCCTTGTCATTGTCTTCCAAATGAGAAACATTCATGTGGCAGCGTATTTGAATATTCAGGAAAGGGGCGGACCCACACACTGGATTTACTGACATAAATGTCCATTGAATTCCTGGTGCTGATGAAAGTTGCAGAAAAACTATATGTATGCAGAATGGCTAAGAGGCGAGGGCTTGCTTTTGCTTGCCAATATATAAAGGACTCAAATGACTGTTGGTTTGTTTGGGTTTGTGATTAGATTGGTATGGCTTATGCCCAAGTATACTGCTGAAATATATGAGTGATTTAAGAGCAATAGAAGCTAAGATCTTTGGATTCACCTGAAATGCACTGGGGAGCCAGCAGGGAAGGACCCCTGGAGAGACTTATTCAACCCCAGAAAGGAGTGGATACCCTCCAGAGGGCTATTATTTCAGTTCTTCTGGACTGATCATTTATCTCGCACCCGCTGGCGAGGCAGCAGATGGTCCCATCCCCTCTGGAAGTGGAGCACAGCTTCTGAAGCCACAAAGAAGGGAGCAGACAGAAGTACGGACAGCTCTCATCTCACACCCCCCATCAACACTGACAGCAGAGGCAAAACCTCCTCAGACTTCCCAGCACAACCGCATATAGTGGGACTTAAAAAGACCTGTTTCAAGACGCCCTCCTTCCCCTCCTTCTTCTTTCTCTCAAGGTACTGAGAAGCGGTTTCTCACGTAACTGAAGGAAAGTGCCTAACCTCAGAAGAACGTTATTTCAAAGATGAGCACGCCTTGCTCAGAAATCCTAGATGTACTTGTTCAGCGCTTCATTGAAGGGTGAGTTCGGGTCTGACAGCAGCTACTCTCGGGAGTACCGCCAGCGTTACGCGGGGGCAGTGGGTAGGTACGGCTGGTGTCACCGAGCGAGCAGACTTGCTTAGCAAGGCAAAACATTCGCCTGGGGCTTCGGAAGACTCAGGTTCTGGTGTCCCGGTTCCCTTGCACAAATGCATTTATGCTTTGCTCTGTTGCCTCCGCGAGCGCTGACGGTGCTGAGGCACCTGGTGTGCTGAGAGCACTACTTATCCTGATGATGAACGTGACAAAATTGCTTGGGGGTTTGGGGGTTTTGTAGCTGCTTGTTTGTCTGTATCTAGGCAAGTCCCTTGTCTTACACTCGGAGTAAGTTTTCTGTTACTTTCTGCCTGTAAACCTCCTACCCAAAGCCATCTTCTTCCCATACTGCAGTCCCTGGGGCATGGGGCAGTGATAATATTTGACACTGTGAAGTCTGAGAGGTTTGTTCCATCACCCAGCACCAGAGAGCCCTCTCAGCCCCAAAACACCTTGAAAGATCCCATGTGTCTGCCTCCAGGAGTCCCACTGTCCATCCGCCGTACAGCACAGGACCACAGGCTGGATCAGACCACACGCTGACGACGGAGGAAGAGGAAAAGATTCTCCTTTTCCCTCTCTCCCTTCAACAAACCCACACCCGGTTATCGTGCTGGCTTATAGCATCTGATGCTACTTTGCACCCACCTCTCACCTGGTCCTTGGGCAAGTCATCAATCTGTTACCATTCTGGGACTCAAATGCTACCAGTGCGTACCACTCAACTTCCCCAGCACTCTTCTCCTTTTCAACTATATCCTATCTGTGCACGTTGCGTTAAGTTACCCGAGCTTTACTGCTACGTTTAGGGTACAGAGCAGAAGTTACATAAAGCAGCAGCATCCCTTTAAGGCAAAACTGATCTTACGTACAGGATGGAAACATTTGTAGCTCACAATGGCCACCCGAAAGGGGGGTTACATAAAATTGCAGATAGTACCAAAAGATTTCAAAATAGAGGAAAAAATTCTGACACACCTATAAAATGGAAATATTGCATATTACTTTTAAATGCGTTATTTTACGAGAAATGTGGTCGTACTGCATTTAAATGTGTAACTATCTCAGGATTTAGCACATCAGTTGAAAATTTTCACGGTCAAGATAAAAAAAAATTAAAAAAGCTTTGAATCAGAGTTGCTCACCTTTAGCATGCTCATTTGGGGTCTGCTCAGGCTTTCAGGCACAAACAGCTCCATACTTACAACACATTAACGGCATGGTTAGGGAAGATTGCCTTTGGAAAAAGGAGCGAGAAAAAAGAAGCTGAAGCACTGCAGAGACTCAGTATTTGGGGAATACTGAGGAGTCACTAAGTCTCAACACTGTATAACCAGCAAACAAACCATCACCAGGAGTCATTAATCTATTACAGAAGCTTAAAATAACCTCACAAACTGAACCAGCGCTCCTATACATTAGTCTGAGACCACTAAAATATTTGCACATCCTTGATTTTCTATGGCAATTTTGTATCATTGGTTTAAACCACCATTTATCATTTGGAATGAAAACACCAAAATTCAATAGCCTTTAACACAGGACCCACTAAGCCTTAGGTTGAAAGTAACTGCTGTCCGGCTGTTTGAAAGGCAGGGATCATCCAAACCTTAGCCGACATGCTCCTGCCTAAAGAAATGAAGATGTCCCATGCAGACACCTCCTGAGGTGGGGCTTCATTCTGAAAACAGGTAAGGAAACAGGTAAGGAAGCTGGCTTCCCTATGGGGTACCGCCATGCACGTGAAGCGTAAAGTCATGCTACAAAACGTGCATAACTATGAATGTTCTTAGGCCAACAGTTTTCACTGCGTAGCACTGTAATATGGGAGCAGCTTAGAAATGTTTTGTGTATGAAAATGCAAAGCAAGCACTTGCTGTCTTAGGACTGATGTTCTTACGAACAAGTTATTGACAATATCTACTTCTGTTAGTGCAAGTTCAAAGCCCACAGATAAAGCCTTGGCTCATCATAGAAATATGGGAACTGCTTTTATAATTAGGATTTTTTTATTATTCTCATTGCAGGCTATTAGGCTGAGGGTCCACATTTGTAATTCATGTTTATAATTCAATTATTTACATAATGGACAAAAATGTAAAAGCAAATAAGATATAAAGTAGAAATATGTGTGGTTTCTTATTACAGTAAAAGACGACAACTTCAAAACATAGCTTTAAAAATGAAGGCCAACATTATTTCTAGTTGCACAGCTTTTAATGGTCTCAAAAACACACACTCAAAACTAAATCAATGATAAGCAAATGCTGGAGATACATAACATTCTGGACTAATATACATGCAAGACAACAGCCTGAATTGGGAATTCTTGCCCTGAAACCGTAATGCCTTTGTACGGTTACAGAGAAGTTAGAACACATCTCTGACTCCTTTTCCTATACCCACAATGGGCAATAGAAAGCCCAGCCCACAAAAAGGGCTATTCTGTGACCATCCACATTATCTTTAACATATGTAAAGCTGGACAAAAAAAAAAAAAAAAAAGAAAAAGGGAGAAAAAAATGAAGGCTGATGTGTAGTGTGTTTCATATTTCAGTCTTAACTCTGTCTTCTCATCATGCATGCATTGTTAAATGGAGTAACGCATGGGGCTGAAAATTACCAAGCAGGTGTTTAAAAGACATCCGTAAGCAGTTCTGCTATAGTCTAATTAGTGTTCTAATACATATTACAGTGCAGAGTCATCATTATTTCCTCTTCGTTAGCTGCTGATATATAACACATCTTAAAAAAGTCTAACCCATTTTCTTTTTTTAAATATTAAAAAAAAAAGCTTATTTCTCCCATTAACATAACAAAGACAATAGGAATATGATTAATGCGTGCCATCTAAACTATGTGCATTAAACATTAAAAACCAATGCACCATCTCAGCCTAATGTGCATTTGCAAGTTATAAAATATGCTTGTCAATATTAACATTTCCACCAAATGAAATGTTTAGGAAGAAAACCACAGAAAAATAAACCTTTTCTTCTAGCTGTCTTTTTTGTAGCTGCTGATCCCTATTCCTATTCTTCGGAAAGAGAGACACCACCAAGTCCACCAGAACACATCCGAATTATTTAAGGCATGGCCTGACCTGGTGGGCAGAGAGCTACAGGATATATCTATCTTGTAGTCACTCCTGTGAGAGCAATCTATGTCAGCTCTACACAGTTTTAAATTAGTTTTGGCTGGCGATTGCACTCCCTCTGCCCAAGCATACAGCTGTAGGATGGAGAAATTGCTAAAACACTGCCGTTCCTCTCAGCTTCTCAGATGGACTTTGCAACCGCGCTGAGCTCAGCCCCACTGCAGCGGAACCGCTCGCAGGATCCCAGCCAGCTACTGCGAAGCTAATGCGTGTCTAAACTACGGTCACGGCAACACAGAAACACCTTTAGAGCTCAGATCTGCCAAATATTGACGTGCGTCCTCAGGAGCACTTCTGTCCATTAGACAGACTTGATACCTCGCCCCACTGGGATAACTTGTGCCGAGGACAAGGCTGTCTCCAAGCCTGCGGTCCGAGTTTCCTTGCATTTCAGAAGCTTAACAGCTACCAAAGCAAAAGAGATTCAAGCGCTCCCTTCCTAGAAATCTTCTGACATCTGCCAAGAAAATCCATCCCAGAAACCTCTGTATTTACCTTAATAATCCCCACCCAACTGGCAAGCTGACCTGTGCAGCTGAGCTTCTCTCCCAGCCAACATTAAAGTTGTGGCTATAGGTGAACCCAGTGGTACAGCACATTTGGTTGTTCATGTCAAACAACTGGGGCTACAGTCACTTACCCTCGCCTGCTGTCAAGCACATACCCTAGAGAGACCTTACGATAATTTGGGCGATTGAGCGATACGTCAAGGACCCAGCTTCTCCCATGCTTGCACAGACCGGGTACCCGCAGAAGAGCACTAAGAGATACCAAGGTCTCGCTAAAATAAGACATTCCCTTTCCCGTCTCAAAATTCAATTCTCCATCAAACGTTGAAAATTAAAACGAACTCACCAGAGGGGACAGCAGCCAAGGAAGGTACATTTTTATGCCTGTTTCGCCTTTGGCAGCAGTCCTTTAATTACAGCACGTGGCAAGTCTTCAGCAACTTGCCAATTAAGCCTGATCCCCCAAACTCAACTTAAAGCTTCTCTGCAGTTCTGTTCTCCACCTTCTCCGAAAGAGCAGCAACAGATGCTTCACAAACTGATCCCTTATGAAATGTAACACCAAGCCTGTAATGAGGTTTTACTGCAACAACAACAGACTTTACTCTTCCTCTAGAGATCTACAGAAATCTGGTCAATTTTTAGAACTCAAGCTTTGGGGAGCAAAAAAAAACCAAAGTAGACACTAGTCATGAAGCTGATAGAAGCGGCAGAGACGTCAGGGCTGTGGGGCCGTGCCTTCTCGCCTCCTGCTCCGCACCCAGCATCCAGGCAGACACAGATTTAGACCTTGAACTAAAAGGCAGCGGGTGAATTCACACCCTGCTGAAGCTCACCGGTGCCTCACCAGTGACCTGGCACCACGGTGTCACTCTGTCCTCATAGAGGATGAGTCAGGTCCATGTCAACACCATCAAGTGGCTGGAAATAGCCCCAGGATTTGCTAGGGACGTTTCTGTCCGTGGCACAAGGACACATTTTCCTTGGGTTGCCCGAGCACATCACCTTCAGCCAAGAGGTGCTCACCTGGGGCTGGCTCCTTGCCGAGGAACACGGCAGCTCACAGCACGTCGTACGGCTACGGGCACACACCGATGAGGAGTCCAAGTCCCCCGTTCTCATGATGGGGCGAGAAGAGGGATTTGCCAGCAATATCTGCAGAGCCAAGGCGGGACCGATTCCCCTCTGAGGACTCTCATGTCTCAGCAGAGCCACGCTTCATTGCAACATTACAGAGCGCCACATTTCAAAAGCACCGCGCAAATACAAGTCAACAAGCGCTGCGACTGATGCTACGGGTAGGTAAGGCTTAATATGCCTTCACCTTAAAGACAGGGAATCAGCAGCAAATAGGTTAAACAATTTAGCACAGGTTGTTCAATAAATCAGTCGCAGAGCCTGGGTTGGAATCCAGAGATATTGTCTCCTGCTATCGTTTTGATTTAACTTTGCTAGAAGCACCTTAATTACTTTGTTTTGTTGTTACAGGCAAAAACTCGAGCATAGGAAATAGTATAAAGCACTGCTGAAAAGAAAGCTTGATGGGATTTTGTCTCCTTTGCTGTGAATACCCAGGACAAAGAGCAAAAGGTTGAAAGTAGATGGGCCGCTGACTTTTCTTGGTTTGTTTTTACATGGGTTTTTTTTCCTTATTTTTATTATTAGCCAAGAACACTCTGAAGTTTCCAAAGGAAAAGGGTAATGGTGTCAAGAAAATTTAACATCTATCTGAGATTAATGCAATGCAGCTCTATTAGCTTTAGGTGAGCTTTTTTTTTTTTTTTTTTTTTTTTAAAGACATGTTTACATCTCAGCTTAAAGAAACTATTGAACCACATATAACGAGTGGTGTGCTATACCTCGAGGCATATTAAAGTAGCCAAGCAGCACAGTAGTTTGATAATGTCTTAATGCACCATGGACATTGCATTTGATTTCATATATTGATCACTCTGTATACAATTAGTTGAGTAAGTGCAAGTTTACAATTGGTGCTGCTCCTTACTCTTGTTTTCTGTAGTGAATAAAACTGGCTGAAGCGTAAGCGTGGGAAAGCAATCACGTTTCCTGACCTTAGAAGTGACATCCATCCGCAGTAATGAAGCACGAAGGCTTTTTAAAATCATGCAGAAAAGCAGTCCATTGGAGTTACGCTGACTGGTCTCTCACCTATGATTTAAACAGATTTTAAATGGATGCTTAAAGAAATACGATTCTTAAATATTTTTTTTAATTGAGGTTAACATCCAGTTTTAAGGGAGTCAGAGAGTGACTACTTCCTTAATTTCAGTTCCAGACACTTCTATATTTGACAAGTAAAAACTGCAAAAATGTTTAATATGTTTAAAGGCAATAATAAAGGTTTTCTTCCTCTTTTGTCTGATTAAAGGTTGCAGATATTTATATTGTTCATTACTCAACAGATATAGGTAAATGTCTTACCACTGAGATTTCCGAAGATGTTATTTTGACATGTCCGCTCAGACCAACACCCACTTAGCTCATCAGGAAGTAACTGTAAAATCAATTAATTCAACAGCTATTTCTGCAGCCTAAAGTGTAATTACCCATGAAATGTTCATGTTTTTCAGGATAGCCGAAATTTATCATTTATGCTTAACCTGGACTTTTTTTTCCTCTCCACGCATCCAAGAGCAGCAAAGCGATGCTTGGATGTGCAGACAGAAAACAGCAGATGCTGGTGAGCTGGTTCTCACCTATTCTGCACCAGTTAAAACATTGCTTTAACACGTAGGAAGGTGTGGTGGAGCACAGGCAGATCTTCCAGACACAAACTGAAATGAGAACTAGATCCCTACCAGTAAAAGACCCTTGTCCCCTAGGTAATGCCTTCTTTTTCCCCCCCCTTCTTCCACCTTTTCTCTGCTTCTTGTCCCACTACCGGAGCTTGTGTCTGTAGATTAGGAGGTTTCCGAGTGATTTCTGTGAACATCTGCAGGGAGCCAGCTCCCACCTCGATGAACACATGCTTTCACAGCATCAGCTCCACACCAGCAAGTTACCACCTGCCAGACTTCAAGGACACGGAACGGGGCTGGGTTTTCCAAAGCTCTCTACATCCACTGCACAGAGCTATGTCAAGAAGTTTGCTCCAGTTATGGATGCTGGATATTAACAACAACTCTAAACATAATAATTAGTTCATCTATCTCCGACTTACAGTAGCCTTTGTGTAAAAGTATTTAACAGTTGAATAACTTTAATTTTTTTTTAGCTCTATGTAAAACAGGCAACATCAGTATAATCCTTAGAATCTAATAACAATTCCATCAGTGTAAAATCATTATCCTTAGGCAAGAAGGAAACCAATTATGATGTTGGCTGAAAAATTGAGGGTGAAAAGTTGTAGTACATATTAAACTTGAGGCTGGAAAAGTTGTAGTACATATTAAAATGGTTACTACAAAATTTGTGCACCCAGGCTAACAAATGCTAATATGTTCCTTTGTTACCTTCTAATTTATATGATTCATGTAAGCCCGCAGCAAGAGAAACTTGTTTTAAAATTCATCTACATTAAAAAATAGCAATGCAATGAATTGTAAAGTTATTAGCATTCATGTCTGGTTGTGTTATTAAGCTGTACACATCAAATCTGGTAGTACAAGTACAGAAATGTCATAATGAAGTAGAACAGCATTTAATCAGAAGAATTTCTAAAGGTCATCAGAGCATCATATAAATTCATCCATGCATGACAGCAATATGAAATAAATAACTGAAAGAACACAATAAGAATAAACTTCAATCTTTGAGCTTTGTTTCCAATAGTAGAAGAATTAGCCAAATTTCATGCCGAGAGAACAGCTAACAAAAAATACTGAATTCTGTAGCTTTAATTAATGAAAGACTAATACGACACAGATAAGGAATTTTACATGAGGGAGCTAACAAGGTATGTACTCTGATAGCTTCCTATGAACAGCTGATCTCATACGTCTCCGTAAAACTGAAGTGTTCAGTTCAGTTTTTTCTTCCTCATTAGCCAGATGAGCCCTCAATGATTCCGTTTAAATAACCAATGATTTGTTAATATTTTTGCACTCGTAACAACAGCTTGAATGCTTTAGGACACGTATTATAGGCCCAACACTTGGCAGCTCCAAACATTGGAGCCATTTTAATATTTCATGTTAACGTAGTGACACAGCCTCCATTTTCCTCGCCGGGCGCCGTGATGCTCCGGTACGGTCCGAGCAGATGCGGCGGTCACCCAGGGCCAGGCTCTGGTACCTGTAGTTGTGTTCAGCAGCTCCTCGCTCTGCGCAAAACCTAATTGATTTCACTGGGACACTTCCCAGAATAAAGTTCAATTCACAGTGATTAAAGGCCCCAGGATTTGGCTCGGAAGGTGCATTCACACCGTCGCGGATGGTGATACGGTGCAGTGGCACATAAGCGCAGGGAGACAGGCTAAATAACTAATTCATCAAAGACTGTTTCTGAAGCCCTGCATGTACTCGTGGCTTTCACCTAATTAGTTGCCTCGGACACAAAAAGAAGAGGCCCTTTGTTTCGAGCTGCTCTCCAGCCCCGAGCACTGCCGGCACAGGAGCTGGAGGGGCGCGGTGGGCGATGAGCCCTGTTTCCCTTCTCTGAGCAGCCACTTTTGGGCAGGATCGGGAGCACTGCACTGGGGGCCTAATCCTTTATTCTGTTTGAACAGCATCACTGATACGTTTTAATGATGATGAGGAATTTTTTTATTTTTTTTTTAATCGTAGTTCTTTGTCAGAATTCAAGCAAACCATATTCCTGGTGCTGCAATAACAGTTATCTGTGCTGGCAAAGAGAAGAGAAAGCAGATAAAGCGCTTTACCACTTCCATGTATGTCAGCTGGCCAAACCTCCAAGCACCGAGAAGCCTATAAAATGGACCTCTGGGCTTTCTTAGCCTAACTGCAAAAAGGGAATTTCTTACAAAGCAACCGCTTCTCTCCTGCTGGACCTGTAAATCCTCTGAGTTCATGTGCGTGCCCATGTCTGTGTTGGCCCTTTCCCTTTGAAAGGAGCACTGATAGTCATGGAGGACGCTTAGGATTTGGCACTATAGCAGAAACAAAATAGAGATACTATATATTTCTACAGTGACAAGCCAGCTGGATTATCTGTGTGATTTTGTACACTACCGAGAGGAAAAAAGAACATACTACTCTATATTTCAAACTAATTTGGAGAATCCACCATAGTCCCCACTGGAGAAGTGCCTGCTCATCAAATTAGGTTTTTCAGCCCGGTTTCCAGCACCCTCTCATCTCCATCCTCCTCCCCAGTGCCTGTGCTGGTGCCCTCAGCATAGGGCAGTGGGGACTGAACCTACAGCCTCGGACTTTGATTCCTGTCACCAGAGCAATTCCTACACTGCGTAACGATACCAAAATCTCACACGCTGGGTCATAACACTAAAATCTCAATCTGTACATCATCCATCTACTAAGGCAGGACATGACCCACACGAAGAGGACGTTACACTATCATGTTCCATCTCCTTATTTCCCATGTTCCCTCTAGGCCTCATCAAGAGAATAATTTCTTTTTTGTTGTTTTTGAATTCTAATAAATGACTGCAAAAAGCAACAGACAACTCCAGGGGCCAAGTACGGTCTCATGCATCATTTTCTTTTTTTTTTTTTCCCAATTCATTAGTGTCTGTGCTAAATGAAAGAATTTATAACCACACTCAGGTTTCCTGAGAAATCATCCTAGCAGCATGTTTACTGAATCAGCAGGAAAAATGAATAAACAAAAAGAAATCAGAAAAGAAAAAGCAGTATCTAAATGAAAGCTAGAGAAGCTGAAAAGAACCATGAGATTATAATCTTAAATTAAAACCACAGTGAGGGTAGTATAAAAGATATTCTAATCACTACATCCAATTAAATGAAGTAAATCACTAAAGCATGTTAAGTGCCTTAACTATTATAATAATTAAGAATCAAACAGAAATCAAGCATCTTTGGAAGACTGATGATGCACATTAGTGAACAAGGAACACTGTTTCCCATTCAAATGCAGAGGCAGAGCAGAAAACACAGGAGATTTCCCCCTGCCTCAAGCCAGCAAGGGTGTGAAGGCGGGCGTCCCACGTGGAAATCCCCACGGTCTCTCCCCCACAGCGCCAACGATGCCCAGCTCCCGCAGGAGCCCCTCGCTCCCGAGACAGGGAACGGCATCTTACGCCTCTGCCCCGCAGGGAAAGCAGGGAAAAACATGGAAAGCGGTGCCATGCTTCCTACAAAGCCACGTCTCCTGCAGAGGACTCCCACGGACGTCTGCAACCTCTTCTGCTGCTCAGCTCCGGACAGCCGCTCTCCTCCGCTTCCTCCTCCCCGAGGAGATATGCAAACAGAAGTCCGATGAGAAGTTCCGTGAAAAATATTATACTTAAACTGCGATGCTCTAGGCAAACACTGCTTTGTACATTTTATGGTCTCACTGTCTGAAGCTCCAAAGCAAACGTATGAATTGGAATCACAGAATGGTTTGGGTTGGAAGGGACCTTAAAGATCACCTAGTCCAACCCCCCTGCAATGGGCAGGGACACCTTCCACTAGACCAGGCTGCTCGGAGCCCCGTCCAACCTGACCTTGAAAGTTTCCAGGGACCTGCCACCTCTCTGGGCAACCTGGGCCAGTGCTTCACCACCCTCATCCATCACTCTTTTACTTTAAAATCATTATCCCTTGTCCTATCAGCACAGGTTCCTCCAATGTAGAACAGCACCCTATGGCTCAGCGACGGCATTACCAAACACTTCTGTAAGAATGTGTATTATTGTTCGAATCAGTACACATTTAACATCTCTCCAGCGCTGGAACATTCTGGCCCTACCACCGTGATAAATTACAGCACAGCCGTTCAGATAAGGATCTGTGGTTCATGTACAACTCCTCATTAAATTAAAGACAGTCATCTTCCTATTCTAAATCAGTCTGTGGCCATGCACGGGTGATAGATATTTTAATTAGTAAAATTAGCAACCAAGAAGTACAATTTAGACATAAGATTTATCTGCAAATAATAATTCCACAACTTTTCTGCAAGAGCTGGAGCTAAGCTTTTGGAATACAAAACATTGATATTGCGCTAGACTAAAACAGCGGCATGCACACAGACCTCACTGATGACTCCACTTCCAGAGGGGTTTAAAAAAATTTTTTTTTTTTTTTTTTTTTTTTTAAAGTCAGAGCATCCCTGCTTATACAAGACCCATTTTTATGAAATTCCACATAGCTGGGGTTTCCTTGCCTTCAGAAAGCTATGCTAAATATTGCAGGATAGTTGAAATTAGGTGAACTCAAATTTCTAGACAAAATGTACTCGTATTTGGAAAGAACAGCTACAGACAGACTCAAGGGAGGGAAACTTGTCCTGCTGGAGTCCTCTGCCGCACAAAGACACCCTGAAGCGCAGTAGGACGTTTTCATGAGATGCAGTGAGTGCAGCAAAGGAGGGATCATTTGCACTGTGTTTTCTCCTTGTTTCACTAATGCCATAGCTCTGATGATTATAAATAATCCAGATAGTTTATTTAGCCACATCGCCCTGCACTTCAGGGAGGAGGGGGCTAACATTTGAAGGGCTAACACATACTGGATTTTAAGGGCCTGTAAGTAATTACTTCTAACAGTTCTCCCATCATTTTTACTTTGCACATCCCTTTTGCTTGGCAAAAGTTTGCAAATGAAAATCGCACTGAGAAAAACCAGAACTGAACAAAAGCAACAGTGAGTTTTGTTCCCATTCTTCTTTGTATTTGTTTTCCCTGTAAGAAGAATGCATTGAAGTGCTCAGTGTGAGATTTCATATGTTGCAATTTTATCTCAGGAAAGTAATCTCTCCCACACCGCATTGTATGAAAAGGAAGAGAATACAACAGTAACATGTTTTTTTTTCATTCTTACAACTTCTTTATTGCCAGCAAGTAAATACAATTACACATTGTGCACAACAATACATGCTAAAACTATAAAATATCTGCAGTATATCTAAGTCTATTTGAGAACTGTCAAGCCTCCAATCAGGTAAAGAAGAAGAAAAGAGAAAACTATTATGGAAGAACAGGCTCCCGGGCTGTTTTGGCAGCAGGAAAGAGCTCAGATAAGAATGTGAGCGATCTGCAACCTGCCAGTCCACCACTTAGCCAGTACCAAAAGTTTTATTAACAGGCTGTAACACTCCCTACTCTGCAATTGCATTTGCAATATTACTTTTAAGAAGCTCATTTACACCAAGTCCAGCCCATAATCACTTTTGTGCCTTGAACCATAGAACTGTTAAAATTTTACAATATTAGACTAAGTATAGGTATTTCGTTGGCGAGACTGATCCTTGAATTCTTCCCTTTACTACATTCCCAAAGCACAACCTGCTCCAGACCCAGTGCTGAGAGGTCCTGGCAGCCTTCAGCGCTCTCAGAAATCAGCAGATTCCCCCCCAAAATGGTACTTATGTCCTGACTACAAACTGCTGGCACTCTCACTCTCCACCCCCAAGCCACCGCGTCCCCTGAAAGCGAACGTTCCCAGCCCAGCCAGCGATGCTGACCCCTGTTCCCACCACGACGGGCTGTAGTTTTTTGGCCCCTGCGCAAATACCAGATGAAACGCAGAAGGCTGTTCAACGCAGTCAGGAGCACAACCTTGCAAAAGTCAGCTGAGTACTAACATGATCTGATCCGAGCCACGAGAGGATGAACCCACTGAGATGGTATGAAAAATCCAGCGCTAGAGCTTGCTTCAGACCCCCCCCACCCCGTGGTGAAAGGGTTTAACTAAGGCCTGCCAGCTAAAACCAGCGAGCATTAGACTCATTTCCCAGCGGAGATGGATGTATCGAGACGTTATCAAACCGTGTGCTGTTTTCAGCTGTAGCTTTCAGGCCAGGCTCACACCAAAATATAGTCCCACCGAGGGGATTTGCAGTATGATGCTGCATTAAAAAAAAGCAAGTTAAAGACAAAAAGCAACAACAACAAAGTAACAACGTTAATCCAAAAAGGCTCAGTAGAGAAATCCCTTCAAAATAGATACTTTTATCTACAATCCAGTTCAAACTTTCTCAATTTTAGCACAAAATATTGCAAACTACATTGGAAAAAACCCAGAACCCTAGAGACAGCCTTGCCCTTCAGTGTTTGTGCCACACCACAACTGAGTGTCCACTTTAATAGGAGGCTGCTTTTTTTGGGGGGGGGGGG
>NW_010972438.1:4381575-4526025 GCF_000737465.1 Haliaeetus leucocephalus
CGGGGGGGGATTACTCCTGGGGAGCTCCCCAGCTACCTGCAGCTCCTCCACCTGGCCAAAGCGATGCTTCAGTCCCTCCTGCCCTTTCAGACCCCACGACCACTGCAGTGGGTGAATTCAGCTTCAGACCTGCTCCTGCAGGTGATTTTTCATCTCTGATGGGCCCCCTCTCACAACCCGCCTCTTCCATTATCTGTATCATGTAAGTCTTCAAACTCTCATCCCCAAAGATTTAACCAGCCTCCCAGGTCTTTCAAACAGTTCCTCACTCAAGAGCCTTCACTTATCTGTGGAAATATTTTACCTTTCACCATATAAAGCTCAGATTTTTTTCTGTGTTTGAACTTCAGTCTGCTTTATTTTATCTTCTAATATACCTCAGTGTCTTTTACAGTTCCTGGTTATATTATTATGCATTTGAGCAAGTCTCCCGTAAGGAATGACCTTATCTATAGGTATTAAAGCCTGACAGCTTTCAGCTGTTCTTTTACTGCTAGATTTGTTCTTTGGGCTGTGGAGGGGGAAGGCCAGGTTCAGTGGATAACCAGTAAATATCTACTGAGATCTCCCTGCCCAGCTTTAACCCTTTTCACAGGCTCCGTCTATAGCGTCTTAGACAATTGCTCTGTCTTTTCTTTCCCTAAATTATCCCAGGAAAGAAAAATTTGCATCTCTAGCAGTATTTTGGAGGTCTGGCATTTCAGAAATGAGGATTGCTTCCCCAAATGCAGAACAGGAGGATTTGATCCGAGCAGTGGTCTGCATGCATGATTGCTCTCCCATGTCAGACACACTGACCAACCGCTTCAAATAAAGATGCCAACAACACAGAAGGCAGCAACTGGCCCCCTAAATGTGCTTCCATTAAGAGTTAACTTAAAAACTGTTATTTTCCATCCAGTTTTTCAGCTCGTCAAAAATATATCCTTATTAATGGAATTCTAGATGTTCTCATTACATATTCTGCTTTTTAAGCACAGTAAATTGTGATCCTGAATGCTGCCTAGTGACAGTAAGTTCTTTAGGGTTCTTGTATACAGCACTGCTCTTCCCATTAAATTTCCAATAAAGTATTTCCATTTTTATATCTGAAATCCCAGAAATGGCACTAGAGAAACCTAGCATTTAACTCTTAAATTTAATACAAACTATTTCACTCAGCATGAAAGCATTTTAAAATTACTCCAGTGCAGATTGTGGTTCACTGTTGTACTTGGTGAGCTTAGTATGTCCATGGCAACTGATGAATATTACTGCTGCTACTGCTATAAATAACAAGCCTATTTGGCAAAGTCTGAGATGTAAATATTAAATCCAAGCACAAAGGCAATTTGCTGTTCCTTCTTTTGCTCCCTTCTGAGTTAGGAACCTACACTTGCGCATCGGTAGATTATTTCCAAATAGATCTGCAGGTGTCACAATATTGCAGAAACTAGCAATTTTGACTGACGTTGCTTTCAACAAGAATCACACGTCTGGGGTCGGGCGCAGGAGCGATGCTGCGTAACACCAGGCTGGCTGTAGCAGCAACACTCCCTTTGAACCACGGGTGCTCCCCGGTCCCAGCATCGAGACGGTACAAACAAAAAGCGCATCTTTTTGGAGAACCATCAAAACTTGTGGCCATTTGTGGCTTCATTTTCAGAAAGTTAAAGGCAGTCTCTCACCTGCAGTAGCATATGTGCAACTGGGTCACTATTTTACATGTGCAAATCAGGCATGCAAATGGAGTTAATACCCTTTTCAACAGATGGTACCACTGACCGTGAGCCCCTGTTTGGAAACACACTTCTTTGGAAGGAGTGCGAGAAACTATACACATGATTAGGAGAAGTGAGTGCAGTTACACTGCCTGGTGTATTTGAGAAGTCATGTACTGTCAAATCTCTACACAATTCTCTGCTCCTCTTGGCCACTTTCCCACTCCCGGCGAGGGAGAGGGGGACATCCCTGCTATCTGCCCACGCAACGATGCTGGGATCGAGCATGGCAGGAGCGCTCCGTAATTGGGCTCCGGCTAGCTGGGGACGGTGGCAGCGTGCCACGGTTCCTCCCCACGAGCCTGGTGGCCACTTGGTGGGGCACGGACGGACAGCAGACCTGTCACCTCCCCGGCGGTGCCCTCCGCACCGCTGCAGCCAAGCTCTGGCAGGGATGCTAATTGCTTTTGAACTGCCAACTTCGTACGAAGAATTCAGATGAACTGCAGAAGCACTTTGCCTCGGCCGCCTTCCTGGGCTCCGCCAGGAATGCCGCTGGCTGCTGCTGCTGGCAGCTATTGCGTCCCTCAAGTAGTTAGGCTGTTGTCTCAACTGCAAAGTGGCAACTCTCTGCTAAGGGGTGGTCAGAAGCAGCATCCTAAATCATCTCACGGTTGCTGTTCTGCCCTCGCTGCCCATCAGGCTGGCTTGCCTCCCACCTCTGGGACCTGGAGACTCTGGAGAGATGGCCCACTGACCTGCCTGTGTTTCACGGGCATGGCAAGCGAGGCACTGGGGAGCAAGCCTGAGCCTAGATCCAGGTCTGCAGCAAACGCAACGTCATCCTACCTGACCCTGCTTTCCCCAGACACCCACTCTCAACAGCACTTAACAGGGGATCGATGTGTTGTGTCCTGCCCAGCGCTCACCTTCCTGCCATTCCACCAAAACACCAACAAGTCACTGGGACGCTGCAGCCCCACAGCTCTGCCACACTAAGTTACTCCAGGGTCCACGCCAAAACACCAGCCAGCTACGCCTTGTTCAAAGGCATGTTCAAATATCCTCTGACACAGCATCAGAAAAATCAGCGTTGAAACCACTTGATTCGGAAGGAAAACAGTAGCATCAGCATAGACCAACCTCCACCCAGGAATTTGCTTTTAGTCATATTAGCTAAATCTCATCTTGTTAGCCACAGTGGCCTGCATTGAGGTGTACCGCTCTTGACATTTCAGATGTGAGTAAACAAGGTAAACACGAGTGTGGGAAAAATAAATGGGAATGTTACAGAATTGCTGCTCAGACGCAGTGCTAAACCCTCCGGCACCGAATGCTACAATTCTTTGTCATAAACACATCAATTACAGTGTTTATACCAAAGCTCTCAATAAATTATACTATTAATATAAAAGTGACAGCTGTCATGCAACACACACAGCAATGTCACAGTTTGGAAACCTACAACAAAAATAGGGGGTTTGATTCTGCAAAACTCAGGTTCCTGCTCAGGCAAACAGTTGATTAAATTCAATGAAACTACTCTGCTACATAAATAAAGACCTCAGAATCAGTGCCAAAATCATGATTGTAATGCAATTTAAGTACATTTTCCTCAAGCAACTTGACTAATTCTTAAGATAATAATAACAACAAGTAAGTAAACTGTAGATGTGAGCAACTATGGATTTTTCAGCGTAGGTAATAAAACATTAACAGCAGCAGAATCACCGTGAAGTTCACTGGACCCTGGACCCAAGTAACCTGGACGGGTTAAGCCACTTTCAATGTTGGGATCAAACCCCTTTGACTTCAGCTGGTCTTACAGCCAGACACTCGGAGAGCGAAGTGGGGTCCCTTACTCTTGGAAGCAAAGACTCAGAAATGAATAAATTTAGACTTTTGTCCCTGTAGGTGAAGAATGCTCTTAAGAAAACTCTCAGACGCGTGATGAGCTGGCTGGAGACCACAGTGATAACCACAGCTGCAACCTTACAGAAACACACCTCGAACCGAAGGCAAGCAGGCGATATTTAACCTCCTCGCCACGCACGCAGGGGATCACGCAATGCGCTCATGGAAGTCCTCTTTAAGCACACTGGTGTTTGGAGATGCGGAGGGTGAGGCTTGAGGAGCCTTGAAAGGGGCTCCAGGCAGCAGCAGGAATTCAGAGAAAGTGCTGGATTTAGAGCTAAGGTTCTGCAATATGTTGTCAATCAGAAGTAAAAATGTTAAAGCAAAGACGGATGAAGGCAAAGAGACCATCCAGCACCCAAGAGCAGTCAGCTCACACCGCAAGCTAGGTCTCCCCGATGCAACTGCAGTATACATATGGTTGTGTATCCATGCAAATAATTTTAAACAATTGAGCCATTAAACTCTGTATTTACCACCTACAGTCAAGCAATGAGACTATGTCCATGATTTCTTGGAGGATAATTCATTACGGGCTGTAACTGCTGGTTTGCCACTGGGACAATGTGTTGGAAAGGCATAAGCTCTGGGTTTCTTTATAAATCTTAAAGCTGACAGCTTTAAAAAACAAAAGCCAAAGTATTACACTAATTTATTTTAAAGACTTTAGAAAAAAGCTACTTTTTCACAAAGGTAATTGGATGGACAGGGAAATACAGACTTTTCTTGCAACGATTCCTCTATAAACTGCCTCAGTGGAACAGATGGGACAGTTCAGGAATTCAGACTCTGTTCTGCATGACCAAGGGTAACAATTTCTGGGAGATGGCTTGGGCAGTTGGCCCTGGGAAATCAAATACAAATGCAGATATTGGGGTGAAGAAGAGGTGAAAGTACTCATTCTAAAAAAGGAAAGAGCAACTAAAGCCCACCATGAAAAATATACATGAAAAGCATTTTAATTTGCACGTTCAGGTGGTAAGCCTCTTCCCTATGTAGTGTAAACAGGGGTAAAAAGAAAAAAAATTCATCCACATTTAACACCAACTTAATTTCTTGTAGAATTTTTTACTAGGATAATTTGTTCTAATTGAAAATTCTGCTCATGGGAACCTATGTACTGCCAAAAGCTGAAAGAAGCTGTTCTTCAGCTTCTTCTCCAAGGTAAATCCTTGCAGTAACCAAGCATTCTAAGAAAAGAAAACTCTGAGCTGAGATTTCACTCAGGCAAAGCTCCTGCTGGGCTGGCTGTCACCTACAGGTGCTGTGTTGCAGGCGAGTTAAAGCTGAACAATCAATGCAGCATTTCCATGTTTCCAGACTCTCTTCTACTGAGAGTGGAAGACCGTAGGTGGCCTATAGCACAGCCATGGAAAACATGAGATCTACTCCTTCATTTAATTACAATTAAATGTAATAAATCTAAAGAAAACTCACTCGCATACACCAGGCGGTTATAGGCTCAATGTGAGGATGTGCTTTCTGCAAAGGCTTAAATTCCATTGCACTCAACTAAGCTGCAACGCTTAAATCCTCCTCTGAATCTTGCCCTGGGCCATTATAAATGCACAAACAGATGCAGAATGAGACTTTCCACAGTGGAAACACCTCTCAAGAGCCTAACCACCTTCCAAACAGCTTTGCATTTTGTTTACTGAGTTTTATTGTCCCTGCTTCCCAAGTGCCTGCTTTTAAAATCTCTGCTGCTTCCTCTACTGTTGCTAATTTTACCGGTTTGGGCTATTTTAAGTTTCTTTCCGCCAACAACTGTCTTTGAATTCTCTATTAATGCCAAAACGTTCTCATCATAACCCCACGGACATTCCCAAATCAGTAGTGTTTTAAATCTTTTCCATTCTGCTGCATACACGCCGCTGGTTTCATCCTTCCTCCTCACCCCACCAGGACCCATTCTGCTGGGGTCTGGGTGCAGTAAGGACTCCGCTGAGTTATTTTGCAAGCCTTCTTTTATCTCCAAGTTTCTGAGACCATAGGAAAGTCATCCAGAGAAAAGAGGTTTTACTGCCACAGACACTAAGGAGAATCAATGTATCTTTGTTCTTATCTGTAGCCTTATCTGCAAGAAAATACCAGCCCAATATTTCAATATACTGCTGCCAGTTCTCATTGTCTGGATTAAACACCGCCATTTTTCCATAAATTGCCACACTTCAAATATTTTATTGCCAATTTTGGAAATGGAAAGTTCCTGTTGTTTAAAAAAAGATCACCCATGCAGTACTAGAGGGAATCATTGCTTTATCAAGTGAACCAAAACAAGCGCGAGAGAGAAATTCCCACCATCAGGAGCACCTGCAGCAGAAACCTCAAAGGCCAAACTCAAACCATCTCCATCAGTTCATAATTGTCTTTCTCCCCTAAATTACAGGGACAAGGGCAGGAAGGAATTCATGAAGGCAAGAGGTGACTGAATGGGAGTTAAATCTGGATTTAGCTGGATTTGACCCTGCCACACGGTACGCTGGTGTCCCAGCCTCAGCCCCACCAGCACGCCTTGCCTCAGGACCCCTCGGCTCCCCTCTGAGGGCAGCCCCCTCCCTATCCTCCAAAAAAGCAGCAGCACAGAGGAGACAACCAGGCTCTCCCAGGGCTGCAAACTTCACTTTTCCAGCACCTGTATCCCGAATAGGTCTGCGTGTTGTCTTATGGAGGAACACCAACCCCTACGCTGGCTTTCGAAGAAGAACTTGACGGGGAAGGAGGACCCGGGAGCGGACACAGCTGCAAATACCGTAACCCATCGGATGTGCAAATTCTCCAAGCTGGGTGTGAACTTGCTAACCCCATGCTCAGGCAATTAGTTGTTTTGATGTAAATGTGATCTAATCATAGCTGCTGCTGCTACCTCCGATTATTGGAGCTTGTTTCTGTTTACATGATATTTACTTAACTGTATAGGGCTATTAAGCACTTGCACCCAATTAAAAGCTGAATCATTCACTGGATAATTCACAGGCACTGACCAAGCTGCTCCACTCACGAGCTGGCAGAGCACCGGGACTGTCACTATTTGCCACAACAATTCTGCTTTCCCTTACAGCTGGGGAAGGAGCCGATAGCACCTGTCCCAGCACAGCACTCGCAAACGTTGCTTTGCATTTCCAAACGTACAAGTGTTTTCTGATCTCTGCGCCGTCGATTCTGAAATTGTTTTACACCCCATAAATTCCATAATGTGCCAAAGTAAAGATCTACAAACCGTCATCATTTAGGATGATATACATTTAATTTCAGCCAATAAAGCTGCTAGCACTTACTAGGGCGCCTTTCCTAGAAAACAACTCGGTGTCATCTAAACAGCGTGTCTCCTGCCTGCAGCTTTCATACAGCATGGAGCCGGGGGAAATGGGGTCAAATGTGATCACAGGAAAACACAAATTCTGTCAAGGCAGTAGAGCTGCAGCTGCTCATGCTGAGCCTGAACCAGCACAGGCAGTGCTGGATCCGTGCAGCTCTGGACAGGCTGCCCTGCGGAATAAAGCAAAGTCAGAAAGGTCTGAGGCAAATGTCCAAGCCAGACTTTTTTTTTTTTTTTTTTTTTTGGTGTGAGTGAATTAACATGCTGACAGCTCACGGTGTCTTCTGAGCTTGTGCTGTCAGCCTGCTCGCTACCTTGTCTGAAGCAGGTAGAAAAACTTGGGTACAAGTGCTATTTGGACCTTTCATCTTTAAAATCTGAAAGGTGCTCCCGTTTCTTATTTCCCCTAGATGCCTTGTTATCATTTCTAGCTGCTGTCCTCACGACCAGTGGTCTCCACGTGGCGTGGACATCAGGGTTCTGGTCCAGCTGATGATGTGGAGGCTGCAAAAGCTGTGCCCTGTGCCAGGACAGGAAATTATTAGGAAAAATTTCTTTACTGAAAGGGTTGTCAGGCATTGGAACAGGCTGCCCAGGGAAGTGGTGGAGTCACCATCCCTGGAGGTATTCAAAAAGCGAGTAGACAAGGCACTTCAGGACATGGTTTAGTGGTCATGGCTGATGGTTGGACTCGATCATCTTAAAGCTTTTTTCCAACCTAAATGCTTCTATGATTCTGTGACATGGCAGCACAGACATGGGCTGCAGAAAAGCCAGATACACACACTCCATCCCTATGGACTCAACAGACCCTAAAAGCTTCCCACATCCAGGACCTACACAGGAGACAGATCCTCTGTCCGGACCCTGTCCAACTCCCAGGCTTGCCATAGGGACAGCACAGCAGGAAGGAGGTAGGACCGCAGGACGTGGACTTCAGCCTACTGCTACAGGCATCAGAAACAGCGAAGAGCTGAGCTGCACGGGCTACCAGGCCAACAGCAAACGCTGCTATAGCTGTTATAAAGGAAAAAAAAAAAAAAAACAAAAACCAGACCCTGATGTATGAATGAATGGCACCAATGCATGAACGCATAATGAAATAAAGCACAAAATCCATGCCACGTGTCCTCGTGCCCTGCTACCTTGCCCTTTCCCTTCTCCAGAGTAGCCATTTTATGCAGTTTCCCTCCTGCAAAACCCTCCTTCCAGCACACTTCTATACCTTTCCAGCCTAACTTGCAGTCAAATTTATTTCCATAAATTCACTGAACTGTAGATTACTTTACAGTAAAACGTTTCCTTTGCTAGCTAATGTCTCCCATGTGTTTGAGTATTTAAAGCCACTTTCAAGCATGCTTTGCTATCTCTCCTTAGCATGTGCAGCAAAGTCCCTACCCAGGATATTCAGCGTGGAAGAGTCTAGCATGCAAAGAAGCTAAACAGAGAAATACTGTCACCAAAGAGGGAAAAAAAAAAAAGAAAGAAAGAAGAGAAAAGCTGACAAGAAGAAAAACTGACACTGGAAAAATGCCAGCCCTGTACAGTCAATCTTCAGGTTGGCAGCAGAAATGCCATTAAGTGCAAAGGGAAGAGAGTCTCTGATGACAGATGTATGCACAGGCTTAACACAGGGTTGATTAAAAAATAAACAACTATAAAAAAAGTCACATTTCTCTCTACTTAGCGCTAGTAACAATCTATTGCAATTCACAGACATGACTGTGCAGAAGTTTATAGCATGCAGTCAAAGAGAGCCCTTTCCCAACCCCACAGATCAGAACAGACATGTAAAACCATTGGTTTTCTTCAACTTTAGCTTTTTTCCCCTCTCTGGGGCAAATCCTCCTCTTGGTACCAAACTCAAAGAAAACTTTTTGCGAGAGCGGGTCCAGCCTTGGCAATTTCGGTAGCTCTGGGCAGCAGCCAGGGTGCAGCGGTGCTCCTCCACCACGAGCATCCCATCGGGTGCATCACCCTCATCCCAGTTCTGTCCGTGGCAACTTGCCAGCAATGGATCAACTGGCACTGGAGAGTCCTAAGAGAGCACCCATTTCGTGCATCTCTGCCTGAGCTCTTTACCTCTAGAGAAAAAGCAGACCTTGTTCATTTTGCCACACAGTTGGCAGAAAGGTTCTTCATTTATCAGTATCACTCTATGCAGCCGTACCTCTAAAAACTTCTTTGCTACAGAAAGGGGAACTGTTTTCAAAAAGGCCATTCAAATAAACTCAATTTTAGGGTCTTTTCCTGATGATTATGATACTTCTTTTCAGAAATACCCATATGAACTAAGGTCTTAAGTTGTTGAAAGCAATGTGGACTCATTAAATGATTTCAAACAAATGGGACTGGAAAATTAAGCTTTTAAATGCTAGCTATATAAAAGTATTTAGAAGTCTAAGGACGCAGATAGTCACCTAGTAGGATTTTTATTCTGTGTGCATCTGTCAGTATTTAAATATCTATGAAAACTGGCCCACTGCCACATTTTAGAAATAGGAATATGCAGCAAGATCTTTAAACGAGTTTAGATACCCAACTTCCATACATTCTGCCCACGGCACCTAAATCATCATGTGGTTTTGAAATGTTTATCTTCCAGCTAAACAGTATCAGTTGTCTGAAAACCATAAACGCAACAAATATCTGCCATGGTAAATTACCCAACCAGTACAGCTAGTGCCCAGACACATGATTAAGTTGCCATGGATTAACAAGCAACTACATTTCACTAAGCTGCCTGTACCAACACTTTTAGCCCAATGCAAATTAAGAAAAATGTGTTAGCATAAACGTATCTCACTGGGGTACGAGCCTGTATTTGTCATGGGCAGAGGACACAGGCAATCAGTTATTGCGGCTCAGTGGAGCCACACTAACTCTCCAGGACTTTGCTTGGGAGCTCTAACAGCTACATCAGTGGGATCCAGAAACCAGAAAGCTATACCCAAGAGTGGCAAAATTCTTTCAGGAGACCGAGGAAGAGTCATCACTGGTGCCTAATATCGGGCTTGGCAAAAGGCAGAGGAGCAATCGGTGATGCTCTTGCCATTTGGCAGCAACCCGGAGCAGGCAGCTCCTCTCCAGCAAAGCCCCGCAAGCCCAGACTCCGCAGCAGGCGGCGAGAGCAGCCTCACAGCTGGATGGGGAAGGAGTCAATATCATACATTAAATAAACCAAAGCAGCCTGGTAATAATGTGCTAAAAATAACTGAGTAAGCACATTGCTTCTAAAACTCTGCACTCCCTGCCAAGTCTTTACCAGAGTAGGACACGCATTCCTCCCCCTTCCCAGGCATCTAAATAGATATTGCAGAGAATTAAAAAAATAGGTGACACAAATTCCCTGTGGGAGGAGGAAAAAAAAAAAATCCCCTATAGATTCACCTGTGTTTTTCTCAGAAGCAGCTGGTGCTTGCCACTGCAAGGGAAAGGAGGTCTTACATGGTATTGCAATGTTTTTGTTCCTATTCCACTATGTCAATATTACGTCTTTGATTCATTTATTGCACCTGGTATAAAAGCCCAGCTTCTGACCTTAGCCAAAAAGGGTGGCCACATTATTCTTATGTTGTTTTCTGCACATCACTTTATAAATGAGGGACACAAGCCTTTCTCGAGGCAACTCCTTTTCTTACTTTGTTTTTCTCTTCATCTAAAATAAAAGACATTCTTGGCAAAATGTATTTGTACAGGTTTTTGTCAACAGACACCTATAGTTAGAGCTGGCTGGGTGAGAAAAAATTGGGTTCTTCAAAAAATATTCATATTTTAATGACTACTTTGATTCTGCATGAGGATGGGATGAGGCCAGAGGAGCCCAATGCCCAGCAGCTCCCACCGAGCAGGAAGGCGAAGGCAGAGGTTTGTGTCCCCAGCCCTAAGAGGAGGTGCACGCAGAGCTCCCCAAAACCGCTCCCCCTACCAGGGCACGGATTCAGAATTGCTCTGCCACATAATTACCTCCCTACACCAACTCATCCATTCCCCACAGTCAATGACTAATGCAAAGCAAGACCATTCCAATGGCACAGAGGGACACCAGTCCACAAAGGGCAGTGAGGTGGGAGCAGGACTCTCCTCTCCACCCGCAACCTTGGTAAAAAATGATTTTGACTCTTCTGATTTGCCTCCTGGCCCTCCCTTTACCTTCCCCCTTTTCCCTACAAATCTCATCAAAGTGTTTCTGAGCAGCTGTGGCTGCAATAGTGATCCCAAACCACGAAGACACAGTCAACTGCATGAATTGATAGAAGAGCCAACATCACACGTCCCAAGGGGAAAGCAAATCTCATTGCATGTTATCCAAGTAGTGCAGGGGAAAGCCGAAGTTTTTAAGTCAAGCTTCAGCTTAGAAGTAACTCTAAGTACAGAAAATATTAAAAAAAAAAAAAACTACCAAAAAAAAAAAAAAAAACCCCCCCAGGGGAAAGCTTTTGTTTTGGGAAAGAGAGGGGTTTTAAACCAAGAGACAGTTAGTTTCCAGAATAGACACTAACATCTCAAAACTGCCCAGAGGCAGAACAAACAAAACCAATTCTTTGCTGGCATTTGGGACACTTGGATGCTACTTGCCCTGGGTACTTAATTTAACATAAAACAAATCACCCTGGAGCAACAAACAGAAAATTTGCTAGTAAACAAGACAGCTCTAATTGTTTAACAGTGGAATCCAGAATAATTAAGCCACAGTATCCAGAGCAGCTAAAAGCTAATTATATACGCAAATATCCAAAATATTTCAGCTATCTTTTGAAAAACAGGAAAACCAGGCTGTCTAATTTCAAGACCAGAGAGTAGCCAGCATCTCCAAAGACAAGCCTTCGGGGTGATGCATCTTTGCCTTTCCCGGCGGCTGGCGGGGACTTGGACTCCTTCCCCGGAGGCACTGGCAGGCAGCTGCCCATCGGAGCAGCTGGTCTCCCTCCAGGCACGTTGCTGGCAGCTGTGGGGACACTGCTCCCAATTCCCTGCCCTCGCTTTCTCCCTGGGATGCTGCCAGGTCCGCCCTGCCGCACCAGCAATTCATTCCCCTGCCCAAATGCCCGCCCCACTGCTCGTGTTGGGTCCAGGCTCGGAGACAGAGGGCTCAGCGCGCACAAAGCGTTCCCTGCACGGGGTTTTGGGAAGCTATGGAGGTTTTGGGACTTCAGGGGTATGGCATGGAGAAGTTGGCACCGGGAGGGACAGTACTGCCTTTAGGCAGGCACCTGGGAGGCTGGCGACTCATCTGCATGGCAGAGAGCTTGGAGGCCGTGTCATGTCATCGGGCAATTTTGGCAGCTCAAGGGAGAGATTTGACAAATGCCAGGAACGTGTTAGATGCCGAGAAAGGTCAAGGCTGCCGCCTGTGGTCCAGGGTAAAGCAGCCGTTTCTCTTGATGTGGGGGAGTGTGGCACTCGGCAACATAAAGCTCCCAAAGATGCCAGAATCAAGAGATGGTTGATGAGATTGAGCTCCATTTGGTACCTTAGTGTCTCACTACCCTGCCACATGGGTAATGCTAAACGCCACGTGTTCGTGAGAAAATTGCAGGCAGAGCATCTAGGGATAACGCTTTGCTCTCACAGAGGGGCTGGGCTCTACCTGTAAATCAGCTGGGGTTGGGTGCCTGAACCTCAACAAGGATTTGGGACTCAGTTCCTCAACTGTAACAACAACACACGCCCACACCCCCCACACCCCCCACCCCCCGCCTCCAATTTCAATTTCTGCAGTAGTCTGGGCTCTGATCAGCTAACGACACCGGTTTCATGTTAATGTCACTCCCGGGACATCACTGTGAGCCTCAGAGCCGCAGGTGGGAATAGCAGGGCTCTCGGAAATGCAGCCGCTCGGGGGCAAAACAGCTGCTAAGGAGCACATCTGGCTCTGGATCTCCACCTCATCCTGCATCCTGCTGATCAGCAGCGATCACAGCAGCTGTGCAGATGTTTTTAGGTATCTGGGCCCTGTGCCAAATCCACGTACTGACCTTTGAACAACAGCTATTTTTCCCGTGACTGCGCTCAGAGCATCAGCCTCCGCTGAAACCATCAGTCTTGGAAGTGATGATTCAGTCTCCGTTTCCCTTCAGACTTCATCATTACAAGGTCATCAAGCACAGCATGGTTTAAAACACAGCCACCAGAGTTCTTACGAATATCGAGCAGTTTTGATATCTTTCCGCAACACTTCAGTCCGGCTGCTGATTAACTCTCACTTTATATTTAAAATTTCCCTTACCAAAAGAATGTCTGAGGGGGTGTATGAAAGCTGAATGACACGACTATAATAACAGTCAAATGGATGTTGCATGGGTAAAACAGGATAGCTGCAGAAAGACCAAGGGGTAAAATGAAATACTTGAGAAAAGTATTAAAAAAAATGAACGAAGCCCCCAAATTATGGGGATTTTAGCTAAATGCTTTTCAATTTCTTTAAATTCGCCTCTTGGCTTTAGACTACCTTGGCCAGATTTTTGCCTATTGTGAGAGTTAGAAACACGCTTAAAAATAATACTGAGCTCCTCACCCAATCACTTGAGTCAGAGAACATGGAAGCTGAGAAAGTACAAGGTATTGTACGGCTCAGACTTACATTATGGAAGTTGGCAGTGCAACTGCCAACTGTATGGCCGATTTCACTGGCTCCCCTACACCAAAAGAAAGTCACCAAAGGTTATCACCACCTCTCCTCCGTTCACTTCCACCAGCAGCCACACTTTGACCAAATCCACTGACTTTCTGCCAAAAGCCTTCTTCCCTCTCCTCTTTTTTAAACTCTTGCTTTAGATCACTGCAACCTCTTTCTGGCAAACCTCCAGGCTTTTCATCTCCCCTTGCAGGAGCATATGCCAAGCAGAGTAGCCAAAATACCTTTTGTTCTTCTGTTGAATTCGAGTCCCTTTTTGAACCAGTTTTAAACTGTCTTCGCGACACGCAGCGCAGAGAAGCCTGCCGATGTGGCAGATCCTCCGTGCCTATTGCTTTTCCCATAACATACTGAGTGCTCTCCCATCCTTGCCCCACATCCCACTTCCACGCAGGACCGGGACCACACCTGCACCATGCAATGCACTGCAAAGACATGGCTCTGCACCTCTTGGCATGCTCTTGGTGTGCCCAGGGACCTCCAGCCCTTCCTTTGGGCCCTTCCTTACAGCTCACGCCATTTCCACAGCTCTTTCCCCTTCTGAGCCCACAAAACATTCATATCCGTGGTCTGTCAGGCTCTGTGCAGGCTGGTATAATTGCCAGCAACTCAAGGGTTAGAGACATCGCTTCTCTTAGACTGGGCTGTTCACGGCTGCGATACGTTGTTGTGCTGAGCTTATTTTAACTATCCACATTCCTGCTGAAAATTGTTCGAGCTGACTTACTTATTATTTGAGTTGTTAATTTTACAGTTTTATTAAGTGACTCTGAATGAATGCCATTAAGGCACATGGTAGTTTGGTTGATTGAATGATTGATTTTACACAGTTGTCTTCTTCCTGCACTCCTAAGTACTTTTCTTTGCGATTAACAAACCTCACCATTTTGCTATTCCACTTCATAGCTCCCTGGCTCATTCTCAGCTTCTCTTTTTTACATGTTCTTTAAGGGGCAAAGATCCTGCTTAGCCATCTCTAACCGAAAAGCCACAAGAAAAAAAAAAGCAATGTATAAGAGATCAGAAGGTTACACACACTTTTAGGAGTTGGTGAGGATGCAGGCTGTGACGGGTCCTTCCTTCATCAAACTTAGCACCTAGGAATTGTGTGAGATTTATCTGCTCTTCACAGGTTTGCACAGAGAAAAGGAGGCTGGAGGTCAAGAAGGCGTTTTTTTGTTGTTGTTTTTTTTTGTTTGGTTGGTTTTTTTGAGTGATGCTATTTGGGGTTATTTTTTATTGTAGTTTTTAGGGGGCTTCCTGGGGTTTCCAGACCTGGTAGGAGAGGTTGGGACAGTAACCACTGCTCCAGCTTCATCCCCTATCTGTCTGGAGTTTTGTATTTTTGTGCAATATAAGCCAGGGGCAAACTAAGAAACAAACCACAAACCAAACCAATCTTGAGGTAGGATACCCCAAATTGTTTCATTTTTAGTAAGGCAATTTACTTTGGCAAATATTACAAAGCTGTTATTACAGAGCACCAAAGATCCTAAGAGAGAGAGAGAGATGATTTAAAGTATCCTGCTAAAACTAAATGCAAATAGAAGACAAGGTTCAAGAACAAACAACAAATGTCACAAGTTTTTGTTAACGTATTGCTGATGCAAACAAAAGATCAAGGAAAGCAAAACATACAAGTGTTTTTCAGAAACAAATACCCAAAAGCTTTCTCATTCTGTAACAATTTGGCATTTTGGACTCTTTCTTCCTGAAATGGGACAAAAATTCAAAATCTTGACATTCAGCAGAACTCAGCTGCAATGTTCCATCTGGATTATTGCTGAGATTATTATTTTTTAATTATCTTAATAAAAATAAAACAAATTGAGTACCTATTCTAAAGACAAAGTTACTTTGATCCAAAAAAGGTATTGCAAAATAACAAGGTATGCCAAGTCCTGAGCCTGAGGCATACAGAAGATGCAGCAAGCTTTTGGCAAGATGAAAGTACAGCAGAGAAGCACTTGCTTTAAAAAAATCCTTAAAATAGAAGAGGCACAAGATGATATCCCATAAAGAAGTGAAAGATTGGAGGGCTGCACGATCACCTGTTTGGAGACTGCAGAAAGCAATCAAAAGTTATATGTACATTAGAAAACTTTCACTGCTGACCCAAAAAAAAAAAAAAAAAAAAAAAAAAAAAAGGCGTATTGTGAAAAAATTTGCCCTCAAGTCCTGAGAGAATTTAAGGTAGAACAAGCTGGTACTCTTGGACTAAGACAAATAAGGCGCTTTATATTGCTTTTCAATTATTTTAGGCTGAGGATCACAATGGGGAAAAGGGAAAACATCAAGCAGAGTTAAGAGCAGAGGACAGAGAATAGTAGAAGGTAGATTTTCAAAATGCCATGGGTGGCTGCAGCCACGAGCCTCTCTGCCCTAACGCCCAAACCCCACAGCTGAAATCTTCCTTACTCCCTTCCAGATTTAAAGCAGTAACAGGGTTTGGTCCCAGGAGGGCAAAGGGACACTAGGCAAAGCTCGCGCAGCTCCAGATGTGAGGCTGGGTTTGTGGGGAGAGGTGGTGGTGTCACCACTGAGCAGATGATACAGCTGGAGAAAATGAAGAAGCCTCTGGAGACCCAGCCCTGCGCTGGTTCCTTGGGGTCAAGAGCCAGAAACTAAGACCCACTCAGCCAATTAACTTGATTAACATTTCTGTAACGCAAGAAACATCGTCATCCACAGCCATGAGGCTCCAGACAGTATTTAGCCTCCCCTGAATCCAGAACATGAACTTTGCACAACTTCCCTCACGCAGACTGGATCCAGGATGGACTCGGCTGCCCCAGGCGATCCATTGCACAACTCAGGTTTTAGCCACCTGGGTACTCCCCGGGGGTTTGCAGCCCAGAGTTACTCGCCCAAAAGAATACACAAGCCACGTATGGGGACAGCTGGGAACCAAAAACGTCACCTGAAGGAGCTGGCTGCTAAGGCAGGGGGAAACGCCGAGCGGGGAGAGGGGTTTAGATGTTGGATGTGGAGTGCACGGAGCCAACAGCTTCATTCAGGAGATGCGGGTCTGAGACAACTCCTCATATCATGGAGCAAAGAGCTTTCTTTAAAACATGAGAAGAGGGAGAGGGATCAACAGTGCGCTACAATGGAGGCGAGACAGGACAGCACAGCTGCCTTCATCTAATAGCTCGGCAATTTGGGCTCCATTCTCTCTTCTCTGCTGCTGGACTCAAAATATCTTCCGTTTTCCAAAAGACAGCCCTAGCTGCCAGCCTGCAGGCTGTGCTGAAGCTGTTCTGCTTTGTACAGGATACCTGAAGATTTGTTGTGCCATTCAGAGTGATTTTTATTTTTTTTTTTAACATCATCATCGTCTGGCCCCTCTGAAGAGCATTCATCCAGGAAAGGAGAGAGGCATGATGTCCCAATCCATGCTCCAGTGATTATTTAAGTACATCAAACGCTCATTAGATAAGGTAAATCAACAAATGTTCACCAGGGCATGGACTAGAAAGGAGGAAGGAAATCAAACTATTAATTCAAAGGGCAAGAGGAGCATTTCTGAGCCAAGTACAAAGTCTTCTATGGGAGAAAAGCAGCAGCACTGATGAAGAGGAAGAAAGGAGAGGCAGGAGATGTGATAAATTCTAAGATTAAAATAGGAAAGAGAAGAGTTGTGAAGAGAAATGAAAGGGAGAATAAGGAGTCTGAGTGTGTTGGAGTGGAAAAAGCGAGTAAATAGAGACAAGGTGATAAGGTCAGCTGGAGTGACAAGCACCTTGGCAGCTCCATTGAGTGGGACAGGGAGGTTGACACAGTGGGTGTTTCTGAGAAGCAGTCGCTGTCATTCAAACATAAGGGGAAGAGCAGGTTGCACAGATATGGGCAGAAAGAAAAGACCAGAATTTCTGAGAAATGGTACCATTTGCATGGACTAACAAGGCATGGAAACAGAAAGAAGGGACAAAGCGCAGGTGAAGGAGAGCAGCGTTCATGGACCCAGCGGTGCGGGACGCTGCAGCGGGATGGTGGGATGCTCTTGCCTCCTGCCTCATCCAACACCAAACCCAAAACACACAGCGATGCCCGCGTGTCTCTTCTGACCAGCAACAGCTCCAGAGGAGAGAGTTTAGTGTTTGTTATGTTAAGTTTACGACAGTGTTAAGACAGCAAGAGAGAGGCTATACATGGGATTAGGTTGATCCAGTTTACCCAGGTCCCCATGTCGGATAGACTTGATGGTTTGAAAGCAAGCTTGCTTTCCTGGCAAACCTTTCAAATCTTTTTTGGTCTAATCCTGTTCTAACAGAATTTCCTTCTATCTTCTGATTATACTCCTTCTCCCATAAAGACTCTGCACAAGTACAGTCCTACTAGTAAGGCATAATTTTTACAGCATGCATAACCCAGTACAGTATTGAACTGCTCCATCACAGTAATTACTGCAACAATAATGCTTGATCTAGTTGAACAAAATCTACGTACGTTCTCTACGAACAGAAGTTACAGCTGCTAGAAGCCAGACGCATAAAAGCAGCATTAGAAAAAAATACAGATTTGTGGAGGGGAAAAAAAACACCCACAACTATTGTTGCAAATTTACCCATGTACCAATCTATTTTCGCCTCTAAGCTGAAACAGGTTTTTGTTTGGCGACTGACACATATTTGAGTCACAGCTGAGGGAAGAGAATAATACCCACCTGCTGTCATATTGTTCTCCAGCTGATTGTCCTCTTGATCTGTAGTGCTCGCATTCGCAACAGGGAGTAGAGAGAGAGGAAAAGGGGGTTTGACAGACAGGAGAGATGTGCTGGAGAGAATAGTCAAAAATGCACAAAACGGCATAATCAGCAAAGTGAAGATCAGGGTGTTTATGGGAGGGGAAAAAAGCAAGGCCAGGTGCAGAAATACAGATAATTAATGAAACAGTCTCCTCCTGTAATAAGAAGCCTCCAGGGCGAGCGGTGTCGGCACAGTCAAGGGTGTCCCACGCTGAAGGATGCGGCGCAGGTACCCGTGGGCAGGGGGGGCTCAGGCTGTGGTACAACCCATACACCTGATTTTCTTTGAACAGAACCATTCTCTACCAAAGCCCACAACAGCTCTACGGTCTAAGACAGATTGCCCCAAAAAATCACATGCAATCTACCGTTTCGGCCTGTCCCCCAGCACAGCATGAGGCAACGTCTTCCTAGTGCATTTTTGCCCTGTGCATAATAATACAACAACAAATATCCTGACATTGCGAACGCCATATCCTCAGCAGTTAGCAAAACGGAAACAAAAATCATTCCAATTGTATCACTTCAACTTGCTTAGTATAAAAAAATAAAATAAAAACGGCTTATGTACATTCTAACTCAATATTTTAATAGCAATTCCAACACAAATGGCTTTAGTAACCAGACAAGCATATTATTTCACAGCATTTTTAAAAGCTCATGAGCTGTGATTCTTTAGCAGGTACCCTGCAAGAGCTACTTTTCCTTTCACTGGCCTGCAGTCCCTTTCTGTAGAACCCAAATTACTTTGCTGCTATCTATTCTGGACACCAAAACAGAATATACAGTTTACAGACACCACCTCAAACAAAGCAGTGAACAGAAGTTACATGGAATCAGACTGTGACAATACAGAAAGCCTAAATCTGAGCAGTTCTCACTCAAAATGAGCACTTTTTTTTTTTTCTTTTTCCCCCATTAATGATTTTCATAGACTTGCTCCAGCCAACCTTCCTATTACCTGCATACAGATAGTCATACAACTGACAGCTGAAAGACATGTCCATGCAGGTCCTGTGGAAGGAGAGCTCCAGGCTCAGCTCGGAGCGGGACATCCTCGGGACTCCCTGTGCATCCTGTCATCCTCACTGCAGGACGGTGAAGGGACGAGGGTGCAGCACATTCTTGGATCTACTCTCTCATGCCGGTTGACATCTTCCCATAGCTGCTGTACATCAGCAGCCCTAAAACCACGACAGCCCTTCTGCCAGTCACACAATATAGTCCTAATGTGGGAAAGCACCTAGATGCTCACAAACTACTTGGGAAGCAAGGGCCAGCCGTTTGCCTGTGGTCAAGTACCCATATGAGAGCTTATCTACTGAAGTGGGACACAGTAAAGAGCTACAGTAAAGACCTTTCCACTTAAATTTGCAAGATAAATTAAAGTCTGAGAAATGCAAAAAAAAAAATTTAAGCCAGATTTTTCAAGTGTGATCAAGCTCTTAATCTTGCTGTTTGGACAGTCCTACCATGTTCCCAGCACTGGGAGCTTGCAGCTGCCCCAGCACTCATGGGTGCTCGTTGTTAAGTACCTTCATCCTCAAAGAAAGTCTTTGAGCTACATTTTTACAGTTTGGTTGTTTGTACAAATGAAGTGCTTTTTGAAATGCCCATGATCCCCCTGGGATCCAGGCTGCTGATCCACTCACATGGAGCCTTGCCTGAGTGTGAGTTGAGGTTTGTGCCAAGGCTGCACTGCAGTCCTGCTGCAGCCCAGCGCCCCGCATCCCCATTGCTGTCATACCCAGAGACCCCCCCCGTGTCAAAACCAGGTGAGTTTAAAAAAATTAAATGTAAATTTTGTGTTATCCGTGACAGACTGGGGACGCTCTGACAAAAGTCCAGGCTTAATTACAATGTTTCAGTTCATCCTGGTCTCTCTAATGAGGACGACTCATTAACATATACAGTCAAACTCAGGTTTCCCTACCCCGTAGCACATCGCAATCTTACGCTGATCCGTTACCTGCTGCATAGAGTCTCATTAAGTATGACATAGATTTGTTACATTGCTGAGCTGGCTGTAAATTGAACTTGTCATAGTGAAGTGCATGTTTTCCAGTTCTTCATCTCTTTGGTTCCTGTTGCTATAGTGACCATCAGAAATCAGAGCAAAAAAGGCAAAGAGAAAGAAGAACATTTCTCTGTTTAAATAGTACCTTCCATCTATAACATTGGCAGTATTCTTTCATTTCAGTTTTGTTACCTGTTAAGATAACTATACAAAAGAACTTAGCTCTTCCAGATTTCAGGGTCTCATCCAAATCTGCTGAAGTCAAAGGCAGTCTTTTCAACGGCTTCGAGGAGCTCTAGATCAGGCCTATACTGCCTAAAAGATGAATTCAATACAGATTTGCAGCACTTTGCAGTTCATGTTAGCTTAAAATCCCCAGTATAGGTATATGCTGATGTCCTGCTTAGAACAGCAACTGATGCTATGAGCAGAACGGGACATATGTACATACCTACCTACCTCAGCCTCGTGGATACAGCCAATGCTGAATCTCACTTATCACATGCCCTTTTCATCTCCTGGATTTATGTACCACCTCTCTTTGTTTAAAAGAGAGAATAAGTGCTCCTCGATATTGGGCATTAGTGCTAAAAGACAAAAGTAAGCCAAGCTTTGAGTGACAGGCCTTAGGTACTGTCTGACCAGAGAGACATGAATACTAAAACAGACATTACAGCCTCAACACAGAATATGCATGTGACTGATGAACTCGACATATTTAGCACCAGAAGTGTGTAAGGCTAGATGTTTGGTGCAGGGATCTGCTGTTACTGCTGAAAATGGGAAAGACACTAGGAACCATATACTGCTTTCACTGAGACGTAAACCTGAAGCAGCTTAAAAAAAACCTCAGCGCGCCAGTTAACTACAGGTACACAATTCCTGAACAGGAGCAAGTGACCGTTTAACAGTGATAACTGCTCATTAGCAGTAATGCTGTATTAAACTTAAATCCTGCCTGTACTCAGACTTCTCCTGTCTACCCAGTGGGGATCTGCACAGATTACGTACCCACTGCAAGCCACCACGCTCAGCTAAACCTTAGTTTATTTTAGCTATGCCATTTCTACCTTTAGATATCTTGTCACATGAAAATGTGCAGCTAAATATGTTGATGAATTGTAATTAGTACTATCTTGTAGAGCAGTGGTACTTAAACAGCAGCACATATAATTTATGGTAAATGAGCTATTTTTAAGCAGTACATAAAGACAGGCTGTTCCTGCACGTGAGCTGGTGCAGAAGCTGCACTCCCACTGCCACTCGAGGAAAGGGCAGGAAAGCCTAAATCTGAAGGCCATGAGGGCTGTGGCAAGAGACTTCTGTACTGAATAAAAGGTAACTATTGCACACACGAAATTAATAGCCTTGAATCCTGCTACTCCTTGGATCACTGGTACTGCAGTTTTGCTCCTGTGTGTAAGAACCGGAGTCAGTCCTACAAGCAGGTCAAGACTTTTCAGAGACTGAACACAGAAGAGTTTTGAGGATGGAGTTTGCGTGCAAATCACAGCTACATCTGTATTTCTCCATAAAGACCCACTTTCCTGTAAGTAAGAAAAAGCCCCTTGGTGTCATTACTCTTCAAACACGGCGCTGGCAGCAGTGCCATTAGCGGGAACACAGCACCCACAACAGCACGGCAGGACAGCTGCAATGTCATTCCAAAAACAATGATTAACAACAACATCAGACAGAAGAAATTTGACCAAAAGCTGCTAATGCATCATAATAAAACAAACAGAGACAAAAAAAATCCCCACCAGGCGGCAGCTGCCAGCTGCTGCCGAGAAGCTCATGGAGAAGAGCTGTTTCGTGGGCACTGGTGACGGACGATGACCCGCCAGCACAGCAATTTGCTGGGCAGCCGGCAGTGCCGGCCAGGAGCACCAGCCCCGGCCAAGGATGGAAACCCTTCAGCCTGAGGGACGAAACACCCCTCAACGCTAACAAGAAACCTCGCAGGATTTACGGAAATATTTCAAAACAGACATCACGGCGGCAACTTTCAGCGGACCAAACGTGTCTCAAGTCTGACTTCCACCAGTTCTGGCGTCTCTCTGAAAACGCTCTAGAGCTGTCAAGCTTCAAGCACCTCTCTTCTGCTGGATAATTTGATCAGGGATGCTGAGGAGCTTTTCATGGTATTTGGACCACTGCCAAAAATTACCTAAAGTTCATTTAAACATTTTCCCCCTTCTAAGAGGCTGCAGAGCTTTCTTGTGCTATTTATCATTGTTTTGTCAGGAAAGTGAGATTTGGACAGCTTTGTCTTTCTATAAGAAGGGCAGGCAGGGAAAGAAATTCTGACCAGCTCCAACTGGCTTGGTGTCCCGCTAGTGCTAGACTGTAAGGAAACCCAGGGCTATGTTTTTCTGCAGTTTTACTGACCTCAGGTGATGATTTCAAAATGACTTATGTGCCCAAGGAACGTAACTTCTATCTTCAAAAATAAGTGAAGCAGGATCCAGGAGTCTTAATTTTGATATAGCTAGACTCGGTCTAGGTTTAGAATCACTACTGTCTACCTGGTTTGATTAGAAAGATGTGGGTCTTAACCACATAAAAGCAAAGCTCTAGCAGAGCTGTAGCATGAACTTCTTACAACGTAAGAGCACTCTCCCTGTTATGACTTTTGCCTGTCCAGGCACCAGCACCTCCTGGCTTTTATAGCAGCGTAACTGGTCAAAGTGTAAGAGAGTTTTGAAAGTGTACCTATCTATAATGATATAATTCACTCAGCAGACCTTTATGAACAGGCAAAGCTGTCGGGATCATGTTTGAAAGTGGAACTTAAAAGTTGTATCAGCACCCTCTGTAGCTGGGCAACTCAGGTGCTCTCGGCTGCATATGCACAGATTCCTATTCACACTTTAACTTGATGCCTGAAAGTAAAGGTACCGGAGTTACCCTTTGGCTCATATATCAACTACGTGCTTCTGCAAACTTGACGCTACCCGCTGCTCGTTGCAACAACAGCTTATACTTCTACCCCAGAGGCTCCCACGCTCGCTCTGCCGATGCTCCAGCCCAGAACATAACTGCAGACGGAAACATTTCTGAGTCATGTTCAAAGTGCTCCATCTCTATCAACATCTGTCTGTTTTAAAGTCCATGTTTAAATGCTTTGGGAGACAAAATCATATACTCAAATTCACTTGCTAATGAGCCTTCCACTTCCCCAAATCCCGCCTACAGTAAATGCAAGCCATCAACATAACACCCTGCAATTTACCCACACTTGCATTTTATGGAAATATTAAAAATGAAATGCCAAACAGATGTTCAACAGACCTGTTATGATAAGAAAACAAATTAGAAATAGAAGTTATAAAACTAATGTCTTCTTAAGGGAGAAAATGCAAAGAGCTTGAAATTTGATGTTGGCATAAGTAAAAATTTGGAAATTAAAAGTTTTAACTTTTAAAAAATAGGTCAGAATCACAATTTTGCATGTGCCACAAAGAAAAACAACCAGTTTCTCGGCTGACAGCAGGTGGCAGCAGGATTCCCACTGCAAATTCCAGATTTAGAATGACATCCCCTACATCATATTTGAATACTCTCATCTGTGCCCTAAGGTTGTGTGATAAGTGGGCTGACAGAAACAAAACTGGGTTGAATACATCTTCATTTACACAACTGCAATCCACTTAGCTGCCAATGTAGGTTTATAATGTGAGAGCTGAAAATACTTGGTGTTTAACATCTATGAGTAGCATCACTTTTTTCCACTATAAGCCCAGAGTTTGCATCATACATTCAAAACTATATGTTGCTGTTACATCACAGCCCTCACTGTACATGGTCCTTAGAAACACAGGCTGGGCATCTAGTGATGAAATATTTTCATGACGTATCAAGAAAACGTCGATAAAAATTTCTAGAAAATATATGAAGCTGCATTCTGTAAACCTCAACCCAAACAATTGCAGTTAATCCAGGGAATCGTTTGGCAAAGGGATGTGCAGGCAACCACCGAAATGTGCCTGATCTAGAATCACGTGCTGGTCAGACTGGCTCCCTTAGGGCTGATCAGAAAAGGGAAGAAAAAATGATTACTTATGACACAAGGTTTTGAAACATGTAGCTAAAGGAAACCATATTTGCAACAGTACTCTTACTTATCACAGCATGCTACTCACTGCACAAGACATAGACATCAAGCTGCTGAGCGAGCTGACTACAATAAGGCAGTCTGCTAAAATCCAGTGTGTATGCCCCAAGGAGAGTTTTAATGCTACAAATTTCAAAAGCTCAGAGTCTGGACTCAGCTCTGCTCCCCTGGAATCCAATGCTAACACTTCCTCTGATGTTAACATGGGAAGAAGCAAATGAAAGCTAATGCAGAGAGTTTCTGACTATTCCAGCCTACACGCAGGTAGTCCAGATTAGTTCGGCACAATAATCTGAAGCTGCAGTTAAAGAAAAACAAGACCAAAGTGCTTTAAAATATCAGATGTGTGGGTTTTTCTTTTCTTTTTTTTTTTTTTTCCCCCTTCTTATTTTTGTAGTTAGCTTGTTTCCAAAGCTTATCCTTCAAAGCTGCTTGAAGTAGGGAGGAATTGTAGCGCTAATGGGAGTTGAATGGGTCCCGCTGGATGGAGGAGGAGAAATGAAAGGACAACGAACACAGAAAAGGAGGGTTGGCAGTCACGGCCAAGACAGCCGATTGTGGCAAAGCTGACTGAAGCTGCTGGCTGAAAGCAAAGGTTGTGAGCATGACCCAAAGCCCACCGTGGCCAGGAGTAATCACAGGGTTTGAATGAAACCCACAAAGAATAGAAAATCCAGGGAGCAGAAGGCCAGAGGGCACTAGCTCTCACCACGGGGTCACTTGGGAGACTTCTCTGCCAAAGCGTCATGAACTCAGCCCTGACAGGCTCTTACCTTGCTTTTCTCACTGCAGCTTACAGAACAAGAAATGCACAGCCTCCTGCTCCTCCTTGCCTGCAGGAACCATCCCCATTGCCACAGAAAAGGGGGTGATTTCCACCCAAAACCTGGGTGCCAGCAGAGTCCAGCATGCTAGGCAAGCAAGGCTGGGCGCTTTATTCGACTCCTGGTTTTTTTTCTCCATGTGGTTCCTCCTTCCTGCCTCTCTGAAATTCAGAAATATTCACCATGAGACAGACCTTGCTCCAGACCAACCAAAGGTATCTTGCCATGCTAACAGCAGACCCAAAATAGGAGCATTTTAGAAGCCCAGCTGAGGCTCCACTCTGCAAGTCCGACTCTTGACATACAACCCCCAGACCCTAAGCAAACAAAAATCCTTTAGAAGAGGCAGTTACCCCAGTCTGAGTTATCTTCTGGCTCCAGCAGCCACAGTGACCCCCATGTTGGGAACAGCCTGGCTACTCCAGTTTGCTTTTTGGCAGGTTTTGGTCCAATAGGGCGAACGGCAGCGAGTTTAGCTCAAGGAGTCTTGTTTGCTGCCACATCTGAGCATCACCTGGCTCCACTGATAACCCGATCCAAAAGCACCTTACAACAAGGAAGGAGACAGATTCCAAGGTGCAGAGGCTGTTAACCCTAATCCTATTGCTCTCTTGTATTTTACAAAGACCAAAAGAAAATATTTGAAATTACTTCATCCTATGAAGGATTTCTCTTTTTTTAAAGTATTTGTTTGTAGGCTTAAATAAAAGAAAAATTCCACCAAGGTGAGAGGCAATTCTCTCTGTCCCCCATCACCCTGCTTTTAAAGGATGAGATACAAGTCATTAATATTACAGTGACTTAGCAATTCATTTACACAGTTTTACTGCTTTGGACAAAACACAGCCGAGTTCCAAGCCTGATGAAATATTGTTATCCACATAATTCATTTTGTGCAGCTTCAGCAAGGTTTTTGGATTTGTGGCTGTTCCCATTTGAGGTTGAAATTGAATTCAAAATACATGTGTAAGCCACATGGATGAGGCAAGTCTGACTATCAGGGAAGTGTCAATTAAATTCACCTTCCAGTCTGAAATAAAAGCCTGATGCAAAGGCCTTGAAAAGAGTCCCCATTGTCATATCAGTTGAAGACAACAGAAATAACTCAAGCCAGAGGTGAACACAAGCTTATTTCAAGACACAATAATAAAATTTCAATCTATTTTATTAACAGTGTGAATGTTGATTGCTGTGCATAGTAATGGGATATAGCATAGCAATTTATGTTTTTTCCTTTGGTAACACATACTTAATAAGGATGTTATTGATTAAACGTAAATTAGCAACTCGCTGATTAACTTATCCCCCATTTTTCCATTTCTATCATAGCAAAGTCCATGTAAGCAATTTAGGAATTTAGATATTGCTATGAAGTTGTATCAAACTGACAAACAGACTGTCCTGGTTTTGGCTGAGATAGAGTTAATTTTCTTCCTGGTAGCTGGTACAGTGCTATGTTTTGGGTTCAGTATGAGAAGAACGTTGATAACACACGGATGTTTTCAGTTGTTGCCAAGTAGTGTTTATACCAAGTCAAGGGGTTTTCAGCTTCTCATGCCCAGCCAGCAAGAAGGCTGGAGGGGCACAAGAAGTTGGGAGGGGACACAGCCAGGGCAGCTGACCCAAACTGGCCAAAGGGGTATTCCATACCGTGTGATGTCATGTCCAGTATATAAACTGGGGGAAGTTGGCCCACGGGGGTTCGCCACTGGGATCTAACTGGGCATCAGTTGGCGAGTGGTGAGCAATTGCATTGTGCATTACTTGTATATTCTAAGCCTCTTATTATTACTGTCATTTTAATATTGTTAATATTATCATTATTACTTTCTTCCCTGCTGTTCTATTAAACTGTTCTTATCTCAACCTACAAGTTTTACTTCCCCCCCCCCCCCCCCATCCCACTGAGTGGAGCAGGGAGTGAGTGAGCTGCTGTGTTGTGTTTAGCTGCTGGCCGACACACTCTTTTGGAGAAACAGATACAAGGCCCTTAGGGGTATAGCATTCCTATTGTGTAACATTTGCAAATTTATTTCTTTTTTTTTTCCATGGGCAACACTTTTGGGGTTATGTATTTTATCAAGCCAATATGAAAAATCACAATGTGCAAGCAGAAGCTGCTTTTCTACTGATGAGTATTACGGTGCTGGAGTTTCAGTTTGCTCAGCAATCCCTATAGTTTTGATGCTTCTCTCAACCTTTTCAGCACACACAATATAACTACTCTCCACTCCCTTGTACGACTTCTGGTGACTGCAGCTTCCAGCTAGTTCTGGACCATACCTTGATATGGGGCACCCTGCCACGTGAGCGTACAGAGACGCAGGACAAATTATAACCCTTAAAAAAAGTTTTGAAACTCCACCTTTTCAAAAGCCATTTACTTCACAAACTTAAGACTATTATGACCAGCCCTCTAAAGAACTGTCTCTGAAAACATAGTAGATCTTTATCTTGCATCAATTGTCCAAACCATTCATGTACCAAAGGTGTCAGAGAGCATCCTCCACACAGGCACATGGTTTGGCTTTACCATCTAATCCTCCCACAGCAGCACCAAGTCCTGCCTCCACAAGATGCAAACCCACGCCACAGCTCTGCCATCACATCCCCACAGGAACGCTCACAAGAAGCTGGGACTCTTGGGGGAAAAGACTGCACATTAACTGAAAAGAACTGCCTGCCTTTAATGAGACAGTTTGGGGAAAGAGAATTGAAATTATGACAATAATTTCATACAAAGCTCCTTTTGCTTCTATGCTAGATTGTAATCAACCTACTGTAGTATTATCTCTTTAATTCAGTGTTTCTAACCCATCAACAAAAGTTTTCTTTCAGAATATTACTGAAAAGATACCAGGAAAGCTTGATAAAAAGATACCCAGGTGGCTGCTGGGGTTTTTTTGTTCCTGAACAGCTTCACCAACTATCTCCCCCACAAAACTCCTGAAGAAAACCACCCACCATCTTGACTTGATGATGGTGGTTGGAAATAGCCGCTTAGCAATAAGTGAGGGTTTCTCTTGCTAACACCTGGCTAAAATAGCAGCGTGGAGAGGGCCAGGCTGAGGCTACATGGGGAGCGTAATGAAAGGTCATTCGTCAGGAAACTGCGGTTTCCCGCTTTGCTGTTACCAAGATCTTTCAACTCTCTCTCTGTATCTGGTCCTCAAGAAAGCCTGCAGCAGTTTGCCCTGAAGTAGGAGCCAGGCGAAGGGGTGCAAAATGTCTTTATGGGGTTAATTGAGTTCCCTCTCAGTGTTACTTTAACACACTAACGATCCCTTTACATGTTTTTAATATAAGTCTGGAGAGCCCTTAGAGAGATGACATCAGCTGAAGCAGGAAGCTAAAAAAAAATCAATTAATTAATCTCATAACCAGGCAAATTGCCTCTGGTGCTGGCTGCAAGGGCAGGTGTGGCTGGGGGAAGCCACAGCAGCTAGTCCTGCTTTCTCAGGGTGAATCACTGACTACCCACAGTTTTGTGAGTCCAAAGAAGCTGGCAAACTTCTTCTACCCCACAGTCCTACCTGGCCATCCTTCCTCAGCACAAACAGGACTACTGGAGATGAGCCTCCAGGGCCCAGAAGTGTTAAGTACTTCCTAGAGACATGGCAGATGCGACAGCTAATGAGGTTTTGGACAAGACCTACTTCTGCAGGGAAAAAAATAAAGAAAGGAAATGTTATTTAGTTTCCATCTTATGGGGAAGGAGGAAGTAGGAATATGGACTGCTGGAAAAAGATTGCCCAATTTCTGGAACTGTGGTGGTAGATTTTCCGAGGCAGAACCGGGCACAGAAAGTGTCGCTCCCAGTCAGCTGCAGATGCAAATTACCTGCTAATATACCATCTAAAACCGCACAGCACGTACCTTCTTGTTGGCATCGACCTCTCAGGGCAAACTAGAGGCTGGGATAAAGTTTCTAGCCCTAATTCCGCCCATTTTTTGCAAAGGAGCAATCCTACACCCTCCATCACTGGGATCAAAAGACAAACCGAAAAATGCAAAGCTTCCTTCTTTACTTCTTATGTGCTGTTTTAAACATAATGTACCGGATTTCTGATCAGATAAAGGAGTGGTGCAGAGCAGCCCAGAGTTACAGCAACTCAGCCGATGGGCAAGAACTTGTTTGTCTGCTCATGGGTCCGTTCTCCACAGCCACAGCCTAAAAGACATTCTTCTTTTTCTCTCTAGCAAGCATATGTAAAGGAGACTTCCTATACTAGAAAAAAGTACATATACTATGTTTACCTGGAAACTGTACAATCAGGTTGGCGGTCATAAATTTTCATCAAAGCAGGAAAGGCTGTCCATAAGCACGCAGATGACCGATATTTGTACCCAGAAAGCCACTTTAGCTATTTCTGGATGAGTAACAAGCTACAGAACATCACTATTTCAAGGATCAACAAAGCCTCTAACTGTAAATGCTACGTATTTCATATCAACTTGAGTACATTTCAGAAATTCACAGCTATAAAAAAAAAATATCTGAGCATCCCTTACAGTTTTTGAGCATCCCCTAACAGTGTCTGTTGCTCGGTTCTCAGTTCTGACTCTGACTTTCAATATATCTGGATTTTTGTACATTTTCAGAAGCTTTCATTTTGTTCGCACAAGCATCCGAGTCCATACGCCCTTTTCGGAACATGCTATTCTGTATACTCCTTACACAAGTACACATTTTAAAGCACACTTTGAGCACATTGGGAACTGGCTGGGAATAATTAAAAAACCAAAAGAATACTGTGAGCTGTTCTACATAAAAATGTGAGTCAAACAGGCATATCCTATTTAAAAATACACATCTATTCCAGAAGAGTTATTTCATCCACGTTTCAGAGCTAACTATCTGTAGCAGTATTGAGTAAGAAAGTACCTAGAGAAACAATTCAGAATATAACTAAGATACGAACCTTGAAAATATCATATCAGATTAGGCTCGCTTGAATGAAGAAGATGATTTGGGGATCAGGTTTCTAGCAAAATTTCAATACATTGGCTATAATGAGGGCTTGATTTGTTTTCAGGATTCACTTAGCCATAAAGGATATCCCACAGTGGGATAGAGCCGGTGAAACGACCGTGACCATCCCCTCACAAGCGTTTTGAAAGAAAGAGAGAAAGGATGAAGCGTGTTGGGGACTGGAGCCATCATATTCAGGGTTATTCTAACTTTGACGTGGGAAAGTAGTTTGGAAGCCTAAAAATAGCTTAAAATCACATTCCCTCCCTCCCTCCCTACTCCCTGGGCTATTCTTCTGAGAGATGCACCTATAGGTCAGAAATCGCATTTCTCACTAATTGACCTGGGAACTGCAGGACAGCTGGGCTGACATCCCATCTGAAAATAAAAATACTTCAAAGTCAGCTACTCTTGCATGAGATGCACAAATCTGAGGATTAGGCTGCAGGGCTAGCAGGAGTTAGATGAATGAAAAATTATACTTAAAGAACTGCAGAACGGGGTGACCAGAAACTTCCTGGCAGAATATTTTTTTGTTGGATAATTCTGACTAATCAAAACAGAAGTACCATAGAAACATGTCAGAATTCACATCTTGTTTGAAAACTGCAACGAGCTATTTACTAGTGTTGTAATACAACATTTCAACACATCTGAACAGAATGCTGCAATTTTCAATTCTGAAAATATATCGTCAAGATTTTTAAACTCTGGGATAACATCAACCAAAAAGGCAATGCTGGGGAAAAACAGTACAGGTTCCTGCATCTTCACTGGCCTGAAATAAAGCTAGAGTTTGAAGATAATTTGGTTTTCAGGAGGCAAATAGTGTCATTGTATGGGAAAAGCATGCAGAATTATAGCTTTTTTCATATTCTGGGAAGTCCAATTTCCGTCCAGCACTTCTCAGGTACAGGTGGGAATGTAAACATCCATAGGAAGTAGATGCCGTGAGCAAAAATACAATATGTCGTTGCAATTGCCTTTTCTGACCTGACTTACATTAAAGCCTTAAGTAAGAAAACCATTTTTTGCCTGTATGTAACTAACACGCAAAATCATTGTGCGCTACTAAACCATTTGCATGCCTTCAAATGATTTCCTGGTTGGAATCTAAACTCAATTTGCTTTACAAAACCAACTGTAGCCATTCCAATATAGTCGTCACTAAAGCTACAAATACCACTTTGAAAGAAACCCTGCTGGAAACGTAGTAATCAAATCACAGGCAGCCCCGTCTGCGTGCCTGGACAGACTGCAGAAAACTCTGCTAAAAGGTCTGACCGCACGAGCATTTGTCTTAACAGCCACGTAATGCCCCGCTGGGTAGGTAAGGTGTTGCTACAGCCTCTCAACCTCGGCTAGTTCATTAAACTACGTACATGGTTATGCTACGGAGAAAGGTGCACTCAGCAGCAGAGTTCATTTAACGCCTTGCGCACTCCATTTGGGTTGTTAAATAAAGGGAACTCAACACCAGCTCCCTTACCCTGAAACTCGCATCTCATTTGCTTCTCCTTTGTATGCAACAAGCCTCTAATCTGCTGCCCTTCCTCCTCCTACGGAGAGATTGAAGCAGCAGAGGCACAAAGGTTCAACTCCCACTTGTAGGACCGGTGGGGTGTTTTCAGATTCCCTGACATTTAGTGCTCTGAATGAGGAAGATAAAGGACAAGTATCGAATGGTGCCAATAAACGCAATACACCAGATGGAAAAGGATGAAACAGTATATGCCGAAGTTAAAGACTGTATCATACGAGGGAACAGAGTTATGGCTGCACAGAGTAACCCAAATAGCAGATATAAGTTTTTCTGCTCCAAAAAGTACTGAAATCTTTGCACTAAAGGAACTTGCATAATTGGGAGTTACATCCACATCTGCATCTCTCTATTTTTATCTTAAAAATACGGGCTTGTTCACAGTAAGGAACTTTCTGCAAAATTTTCATTTTGTTGCTTTAACCTGACTATACACAGTGGTTCCTCTCACCTTCTCAGCACACACAGAGTTAGATAACATGTATTACGTACCCTGTTTTACAGCTTCTTTTCCTTTATTTTGTTATAAGCATCTGAATTCCAAACACTGAAGTGTTTTGCTCTTCAGATTAACTACATACCTGAATGACGCCTGCACAGTAGTATAATTTCAGCTTTTCATCCCAACAACCCTCTGGTAATATAAATCCCATAACATCATTCTGAGGTAAGTTAATTGCAGACTTGAATTCAAAATGCCTACTTCACGTTCTTAACTTTTGAGTCAATAATTCCTTTGGACTACATATCATCTTGTCATTTAGTTAGGCTGGTGGATAGATACATGACAGAGCCCGCATTTTCTGTAAACCTTTTGCCTTTCACTGGGAGTGATTTAATACTTGTATATTTGTGTTTAATTTCACATTCTGACCTGCAGCGATGGAGATATTTAATCACTCCAGCAGTAGCTGCTTATGTAAAGAGTATTTTTTGTTCTGTTTTAACATATACTAATAATATATCTATGCCAGCACTTCCCCAAGAGTTTTTAAGAAAAAGTCAGATTCACCATCATCTTTTCCACAACTGGGATATGCAGACATAGATACAGGATTTTTCAACAATATTTACACTCAAACCAGGCCTCTAGGACCAGGAATGTATTTTTAAATTTTAATTCTCTCCACAAAGCATGCTGAATTTTGCAATAGGAGAATAAAGATGTTAACACAGTGCCCATTTTTAAAGGACTTGGAAATGTCAATCTGTGCTGTACTGCGCAGCCTATGGGGGGAAAACTTGCTGGGTTTCTCCACAACCGTTCACAATTATTAGCTGCCATGTGAAAGCAAAAGAATCTTTAAAATATTGCAAAAACTATGCATGGTAGAGCCAAAAGGAGGAGCAATTGAAATGAGTATTCATTACACACACAAGATGACACCAGTGTACAAAACCTATTCCCTCAAAGGGTCTGGGGACAAGAAGTCCCACTTCCATGGCTGTACGTGTTGACTCTCCTTTTTCTCAGGGCTTTTGCTCTTGTATGCAAGTTGGCAGTTATTCTGTAAAGTACTGTTTTTAGAAAACTTGAAGCTTTTTTTCTAATCCTTATATGCAACACTTCCAGTTTCTCTCCAATCCTTAACACACTTCTACATAATATGTATAGCCGCAAAAAAGATTTTTAGTGGGGGTGTATAGAAAGGAATTAGATGACAGAAATCCTTTCTGTTTCTGTAACTCACGACAAACGGGCACTCTACCAAGTGATGGAGGAAAAGCTAAATACTCCCCAGAGAAACCTGGAGGTTGATATGGACTCAAGTTAACATGAAAGGCAATGCGAGTCAAGAAGTAGCAAAGTTTTTCTTGAAGGCTGCCAAGAAAATAGGTAGGCAATTTATATTTTCTTTTATAGAGATATATTGAAAAAAAAAAGATAAAGCCTAGGGAACAGGCCAGAACAACACAAGCAATAATGTATCAGAAACTGACAGAAAGGAAGATAAAAGTATCTGGCACAAAACGATGTCACGGTTAAGGACCTTACTTACCCCTGCCACAATGTCACATTAGACATTCCTCTAGAAGACCTCACTTTGTCTAGAAACTACAGATTTCCCTAGATGATCCCATCTGTAAATGTCTGTGCAGGTACGAGGGGGAAGAGAAATTAAATTGGTTTACCAGCGTCATTGTCCTCTCACTGAGAGTGGTCTCAAAACCAGCAGATTTCACAAGAAAATTCCATCATGCCTGGGACAATTTAACACAGGAATTGTCTATCAGGACCCTTTTCATTGCTATGACATGCCTTAAATGATTCATATACAACAACATTTTCTATTTAAAACTCTAAATAATATCCCTATATGCCATATATGAATTTCTTCCTCACAAACAGTTTAACTATATAGTTTCACAGAAACATGTTTGCCAGTAAGCAAACACAAGCTTACCTCTGAAACTAACCTATAATTTTAAGGACACAAAGAGAAAAGATTAATTTTGGCACATTAACGGATGGGTGCAGAGTTTTTGTCACTAAAATGAGTTGTTTTTATACTATTTCTCCATCCTAATTATAAACTGCCAAGAGACTGAAGTGAATTACAGTGCTATGATCAGCAGCTTTGACCTTTTTGCCTTTTCGGTACTTCTGTTAAGTCAGTTAACTGGGAGAGCAAAATTAGAACGAAGACTGACACTGGAGTAAACACCAAAAAAGCAGTGAAAATGGTGGGAAATTACCATTCTCCCTCCTCTTTGCAGCATTAAGAGCAGAGTCTTATTCTCAGCTGAAACCTTAGTCTGCTAAATTAGGCAGAGGTTTGGAAAAGAATGTTCTGATTGTTAATCATGAACTCCGCTGTAATCTTCTGCAAGGCAGCTCTAACCTCCTCAATCAGCAGCCTTTTCTTACTTAATTACATGATTTTAAGTACCGCTAAGGAGGTGCTGTCAGATTTACATTGGAGTTCTCTTAGATATTACCACTGTAGTCATGGTGATGATATATAGAAATGGACAAAATGCCAGAGATCGGAGAAAATGTCAGAGTTACAGTACACCCACTCTTGCTCCTTGCCTAGAATTTACTCAGTATTTTTCACTTGGCTTGAAAGATTACCTTACTCAGTATATTAATATACCAAAATAACAGGATTAATAGTCTATGTGTAATCTTATTGCTAAACATATCTACCAGGGCAATTTTCACCTCTAAGCGTAACTCGTAACTGTTTGGGAGACCCACAACACAGGACACACACGAGAAAAGGGCAGTAGTGTGTGCAGGAGATGGGGTGAGACGGGGTACAGTCGGTGTCTCGTTCCCTCTGCAAACACAGCAAGCCTGCAGAAAGAGCTTTGCTTTGCAGAAACAAATCTTCCATGCTGGCAGTTGGCTATTCTGGCCTGGGAGCAAGGTCCCATTATTCTGAGCCCTGAATGCTGCCTTCAGGCTACTAATTATTCCATCCTCAGATGCAGAAAATTATTACCACCTGCATATTTATAACCAGGGGAAGGAAAATCAGTGGCAGTGGGGAAATTATAAATATTTGTTAATTTAGTAAGCTCTCGCCAAACCTTCATTCTCTCCAAATATTCTGACTACCAGCATCCATTTTACAAGACCCTTACTATTGGTGAGCAGTACACTTTGATACCATTAAACTCATCACCACCTACATAATTTCCTAACAGAAAGGCTACAGCACCATGTTCCATACTCGTTCCCCCAGGAGGCTGCTCAGCTCAGCTCTTTGTGGCTTTGTGGAACACTCCGACTGTCATTTAGTCAGGTTTCCCCCCAGGGAAGCTTCCTTCATTTAGAGCAAAGCAAACATGCTTTTTTAAGTTGAGGCTACATGACAGCAACCAGCAACAGAACCGAGCTCCTGATTTACAGATGCTAGCTAAGGTAAATTTCCTTGATTAGCTCCAGAGTTAGTGGAAACACTCTCCAAAGACAATGGGGTTCTTAATTCACGCCACCTGTAGATCTCATCTTCAGCTACTGGAATTACCCAAGTTCAACAGATGGATGATGAACTACCATCTTGGGTTTATTTCCCTTTTATTACTAGTTCCCGCAAAGTTTGACTTCTATTTCCATAGCGCAGTTCTGCACAGTTCACACGTGTAAAAGGGTGGCTTGTGCCACGATAGCATCTGAGAGCTCCGAGACAGGGAGAGGGCTCCGCTGCAGTAGGCTCAATATGAACTGTGTGCTCCCTATTACAGGGATACGGTTATGAGCACGTCATTCCTCACCGTACATGAATATAGCTGAAATTCTTATCTTTATAGAGTAACGAGGTCAGCATTTACTACTGCATGCGCAGGCAGCACACAGTACTACAGGCGTAGTTCACCTGTTCATAATTTTTATAGTCTGCAATACATTTCAGATTGAAACATTGCCATCTTTACAGGGGTCACGTGGACAATTTTTCTTACACTGTTCCAAATAGATTTTTGTTGTGTTTTCTTTCCTCATTTTGCAATGAACAAAGGTACAGGACACCCCGAGGAAACATGAAACTGGAGGCAATCAGTTCTCAGATTCAAGGCCTAACAACTCTTCTGTGTTCTCAGAAAAAAATTAGAGGATATAAATCAAGAACAGAGCCAGGAATTAGAAAAGGCCACATCAGCTAGAAAAAGAGATCCTATAAGCGGTGTAGGAGCAGTTACCAAGGTAAAGCAGTTGTAGATAATAATGTCCTATCCATCTACATTTATCACTGTACAGAGGTATTCTGGAACAGAAAGTAACTACCTGTGCTCAAGCTACAGAGTTCACAGTACATAATATGTGACACAGCCACATAATGGACCTTATGGGAATAGGGGCTGAAATCCCATTTCCTGGCTGGGCCATGGTTGTTGGTCCTGATGTCTCTTTCCTTCATCCTGCTGATCGCTGATAAGTATTTGCTTATTACAACTATCTTGTCAGTCACAAAGGCCATCACTGCAAGTTAATAATGTACCGTTCTGCTGGATCGATATCTTTACAGATTCTCCTGTCCCTGATACAGAAAAGTTATTAGAAAGATTAGACTGCTTGAGCTCAATTCATTCATTTTGTAATGCAGGTGGCTTCTGCGGGCTCACTCCAGGGACAATCTAGTCTGTCGTGAATAGACACAACGAGAAACAGCTTGAGAATATGATCATGGCACAAATGAAAGAAAGTGGCTTTTTTTTTGCTTTTTTTTTTCCCCCTCTAAGATTAACAATGAAATCAAAGCAACAATTACAAAGGTAACTGTTAACCACCAGCAAGCTTTGTGCATAAAATCAAATTTCATTACAAAGTCCTTTTTATATGTGGGAGTCATGGCTACGTTCTTGCTTTTGTCTGCCCATGAACTAGCAGAGCTGTTGTGACCAACTAAGATGCTTCAGCTATAGCACCTGATTTAGTGGGAAATAGTAAAGTGTTCTTTGTAGAAAGTCTTGAGTTTGGCATTTATTCCTACATCAACTCAAAATAAGAACATGCTAATTATTATTCGTCTATATGATTCATATATTTATTTCTCCTAATGTGTCTTGGTTGGTGCTGGTGGATGGATGAAACCCTTGCTAGCAACCTTCCGCTAGTTGAACAGCCAGCCGTCGTCTTTTACATTGCATGACGCTACGGGGATCAGAAAGACAGCAACTTTGCTTTTCTTATAAGAAAGTATTATATAAGAAAAGTGAAATAACATTAGCATACATTATACACTTCCTCAAATATTTACCAATAATATTGCAAATACCCAGTAGCTGTCTCCAGCGTTGCGCTGGGTTTAAAGACCCATCTCCTCAGCATTATCCCCTGCTCTGTGTGGAGCATTTATCTGCTATTGACATGACCGGATTTCATTAAAGAAGGCCAAGAGGTATTAAAGATCTCCAGAGGGTTTGCTGCTTCGCCTAGGACCGCTGCACTCCTCTCTTCAATGAAGTCATTACTGCGTATCATTTCCTCGTCCATAATCATTTTCTAGCAACCACAACACCCCATTGTGTTGGGTTGATACACGGCCCTCTGAAATTTCAGAGCATCACTAGGGTTTTGAAATTAGGAGCAATTCCCCTGAAATACAAGAAACATTGCTGGCAAGTAAAAAGGTTGAAGAGTCACCATGATACAGGATTTAGTCAGGGCATCTCAAAAATGACTGAATCCACCTACAGTTAAATTTCTCAGTTAGTAGATTCCTGTATTTAATTTTGCATAACCAAACAACTTGTCTTTACAACTGACAAAATCCTAATGAGGTGTTCCAGGTAGGATTAGAAATAAAAGGTCACTGAGAAACAAAAAATGAAGCTTACTACTTTGCTTCTCTGTAATGTGTTAAAATATCATTAAAGAATTTATTTATAATTTGATGGTTTTAATCTTAGAACAGCATTAAGACTTTCAAATTTCATCTTTGCTACTTTTCCTAGAGGACTTGTTGGAAGACTAGAGATCTTTTTAAAAGTGATTTTTTTCATACTTTTAATAAATAGAAAATAAATTGCTGAATCTTTCAGCGAGAAAAAAATCTTATTTATCCAAATCAGCTATTTAGAAGAGCATGAAATATCTTTATCTCTCTCATCTATTTAGGATTAAGATCCATTTGTGATCACAATACTCTAACATCTGTCATCTAGGGAAAGAAAAGAAAAGACATGATTTCTCTGGACTAAATGGTAATACTTTTTAAAAATCAAGTTATTTTATATATCGAGAAGAAAACCAGGCATAACTTTTTTTTTTTTTTTTGCAAAGGACATTGAGCTTAGTAACATGTTAGTTTCTAATTTCTTCTGTTTTACAAATTTCTTGATAGTTCTACCTATTTAAATTGTGCTCTGTTTACAAAAACAGAAACCAGACTTCTGTGGGTGGGAAGGGGGAATTGGGAAAATGTTTTAATGTTTTAAATCAAAATTAAATCAAATCCTGGAAGATAAAAAGCATCCACATTCTAGAAATCTGCAGCAGTGGCAATAGATTATCTCTTATTCCATAAAATCCCATTACATTAAAAAGCAAGACTAATAAAATGAACTCTTTAAAATTCCATTTTAAATAAATAAACTATGCAGTGGTTTTAGTGTATAGTTATCAACAGTAGCCCAGCAATCATGACACCACAGGAAAGATGCTTCTGAAGGAAAGGGTTTGAAACATCCTCAGATTTAAATATCAGACGACCTTAGTAACAACGGAAAAAAACTGCAACTGCTGCTGTAAAGTTGAAAATATTAGAAATCTTATGTTTAATCATCTATAAATCTAAAATAAAAGCAGGACTGATGACCTATCAGCCACCAGCCTACATACTCCAGATTAGAAATATTTCTATTGAGCTCATTTTGTCAGCAAGAACAGAAAAGAAATTATAGTCTATTTGAAGAATTTTCCGACTAAACTACAGCCTTCCAGTGCTTCATATTCAATAGGCCACAATAAGTTAACAATGTGGGATCAATATTTTGTTAAATTATCTCATTTAAGAAATTATAATGTGAGATCCACTCTAAGTGGTCTGCTACCTTCTTCTGCTTCTGGAAACTAGTCTCTACCAGATAGGTACCAAACAAACATCAAACAGGCCCCAGTTGGGCCTTAGAGAGAGATTTTAATAACACATGCAAAGGACCGTGGAAAAATAATGTATCACAAACACAGACTGATGCAATGCTCATTAAGTTAATAGAGATTCCGGTTCCTGCAGCTACACTGATCTACATGGCAGGTCTATGTCAAATGGTTTAGCTTTTCTCTTGCCCTCTCCTCTTGTTACATCTCTTTGATAATACATCAGCCCTCTTCAATTCTCAACCCTTCTCAGTTTATGCTGCAGTTTTGTTTAGCAGGAATATGAAAGCAGTTTTAAATAGTAATGTGAAATGCTTATTAAAAAAAACCAACAAAACAAACAAAACACCCCACCCCATAGGTCCATCCCACGAGAAAGTTCCGTGGGAAATCTTGTCATAAATCACATTTGGCATATTATTAATTTAACATGATCAACTTTCAACGGTGCACATTAACTACTGTTCCTAAGAAAAAGAAGGAAAAACTTCATTCACTCCAATAGGAGGGAACTCAAATCCGAAATTCACTGCTGATCTCTCACAAACCTTGGTGAGAGCTGACATCAAGGTCCATCCTCTATTTCTTGCTTTGAGCCCTCCTGACGTTACTCATGGCCATCTCACTGAACGCTGCCCCCCATTCTCTGCAGACCAACAGCGTAATAAAAATTCAATGCAAAAGGCTGTACAAAACACCTCCCCCTGCACTCCTGGTAGCACAGATCACAACATACTCTCCAGTGCTATCTGTACGAGGAAGACTGTAATGTGCCACCCCAAGAAAGGTCATGCTTTTGCTCTGATCTTTAGCAACAGCAGAGAATTGGGTAAGCGGAAAATCGGTAATACTTGGAGCTTCTGCAGGAATATGCTTATGGGTTTATAGCACGGGAGGCAAACAAGAAAACACTTTTCACATGATCCAGAAGGCCAGGAAAGTTTACAGAGGTCTTCGCTCCTAGGAGAGTTCATTCTCACCGCATCCTGCTCAGTCCATGCTCCCGCATGCAAGGGAAGCTCTCCGACGCCGTGGGAAAGCAGAGCTCTGCTGCTCCCCCTTCCCTACACCTTTGCCTGAGCTATGTAAACATGCTGTGTTTAGACATAATTACCGCGGTCACCAGAGAGCAGGAGGTACACAGGATCTTAAACCTGCACACGTGCACAGACCAGCACTTAACCTGGACAGTTTTTCTCTTTTTGGGTATATGGTTATTGTTTTAAAGACTGTAATAACCTCACAGTTAATTCAGGAATTGCTGAATAGGAAAGTGTCTGCTTACCCATGAAAAATGGGAGTAATTTGCCAGCACCATCATTCATTCCCATGGTGGAAAGAGCGTGTTCCTTGGGAGGCAATAAAAATCCCACCAAAACCACTACCTCAGCATCTTTGCTCTAGGATTGTCAATTTATGAGCAATAAAGTGTCATCCATACTTTAGTAAGTGGGTTTAGGTCCACTCACACCAGACTGCAAGTTTTTGGGGCCAAGTGTGATCATTTTGCTGTCTGCACAATGTCGAGAAGGGAGAAACTCTGCCTGTGTCAGCCTGCTTGGTCAACTCAGATTGATTACACAGAAGGAAAGAGTAGCAAGGAACTGCTGCCAAATGTTAAACCCCATTTCATCATTTGCTTGTTTTCATAAAATACTTCTATTCGCTTCCAAGGATGTTCATGTGAGCATGAACAAAGGTAGAGATGGAAGCTCAATGCACGTAAAGCCTTTCCACTCTAATAGGTGGGTCCACGCAGCAGTGGCAATTTGGAGCAGACAGCAGCGCAACATCTCAGCCAGGCATGGGGCATATTAATCAAGTGAGACTTCTAAAAGAGAACACCTTCTGTATAAATCAAGCACATGTTCATGCAAAAATGTCAATACATTAAGGGAAAAGAAAAAAAGAAAAAGCTTCCCCCTCTGTGCATGAAGTTTGAAATAAAAATCCAGAAAGTCTAACTTTCCCTGGTTTATGAGTTTCAGCTTTCCTCCCTTGTTCAAAGCGGAACCTGTACCATGAGACTTGTGATCTGTGAACACACTGTGAACGCTCACATTGTGAGTTAACACAACGCTCCAGCTGGGGGGGAAGAAACAAATCAGTTTAGCATTTTTATATTTTTAAATCACTTGCCTGCCAATGTTCTCTTCCCTCTCTGCTCACTTCATATTAAAGCTTTACTGCTGTTCAGCTCCTGCTTTTATTTGTTAATATTCCAGTAATCAAATTACAAAAGAGGAAAAAATAGCATGCCATTTAGGTGGCTAATCACACAGCCTGAATGTCAACTTGTAACACTGGCATACCTATAAAAAGGCAGTTTGTGGCTAATCTGGAGACAGCTGATGTTGATGGAAACAGTGCCCAGTGTAAGTCAAGCACATGGTGAGCAACCAGAAAGTTTAACTAAATGTTTATCATGCAAATGTGAACATCAAACACATTAATGGTCAATTTTAGTCACCCAGCAACAAAGAGTTAAGTTCAGCAACAAAATCGTTTACTTCATGTAATTTTTCTCAATCTTCTCTCCTTGGCTAAACTATCGAGTGACACTACGGTTGGCTAAGGAGTCAATTTCTTTGCTGGTGTAAACGCATGCTCCTCTGCAATTTTCAAAGCAGTAGTTCAATTTACACCAGCAGGGAGTTGGAATTTGTCTCAATTTTAAGTGGGTCAGGCTGATGTGCTTCCCTATGTCTGATGAGAATTGAGCATCTGCTGTATATGTATGAGACAAAAAGACACTACCTTAAACAGACAGGACTTCCAGCACGGAGGAGACACCACAGCTGGAACACACCAAAGCATAAATCTCACTGACTGCGCGAACTACTTTGCCTTGCACAAGATTTAGCAGATAAACATTTTTTAGGCATAATATCCTACAAATGTTAATGTTTAAATTAGATTATTTTGTTTCCTGTGATCTCGATTGGGCAGCAGATGTTTAGGAAGATACCAGGAATCACATACAAAGACCGTACCCAAGAAACTGTCTGCTATTGTACCAGGATAAGGAGAACATTCTTGAGATTGAGACATTAGGTCAAAACTTTTACCTGACTTTGATAAACACCCCCTGCAGAGGTTTTAATGTGATATTCTACTAGTATTCAAGAAGGTACGAGTCAATCAAGGCAAATCATGAAAGGCAGAGCAACATCAATTTGTAGAGTCCTGAGTTCACTCTACAAGTGCCAAGCCCACACCTAGAAGACTGGGAAAGGAACATCATAGCTGGGAAAACTTCAAGCTGTCTCAAGGATCTGAGTTTATTTGCCCACGTCCACATATGGAGTTGACGGGTGGACCTAAATTGGGGCTTGTTTCAACTACACAATTGTGAAATTAGCCCAGAAACCTGCACAGTGCCCCACTACATGTCTTAAGCACATCCTTATTCTCTTTATGCATCAGCTCTCCTAGACCTGAGATGGGAATAATCATGTCCTAGCTTTTCATCCATTGTCCCTTTTGTCTATTTAGATGGCATTTCCTTTGGGACAAGACAATAACTTGGTTTTGTAGAGTACCCAGTACAGTGACATGGGTGGCGTGATAACACAAGCATAACGTAGCTAAATAAAAAACAAAATGTACCAGAAAGTCCCATAGGCTGATCATATCTTTTTCATAAGCCTTTACTCATCCTGTTTGTTAAAAATGAAGAGCCAGAGGATAGTATTAAAACCGCAGAAAGTACAAATATAGGTGAAAATCCAATAAATCTTCTAATTGCCCTGCTATTTAGTTTTTAGTAAATAGATGCAATGATCCTTCTTTCATCATCTGTTGATTGACAGTAGCCAAAGCAGATGTGATTTGGTTTGTAAATACTTCTGGCAGAACTGACAGAGCTACACAAATAATGAGCATTGCAGTGAAGCAAAGCAGGTCATTCTTTCCTTTAAGAATGATCAAGAATTTTGAGCTACTTAAATGCTGACATATGAAAAGTTGATGCACTGAAGACCTGCACAGAAGCAAACTGCTTCAGAGATTTTCTGTAGAAGTTTTATATTACTGGAGCTAATCACCAAAGAACCAAAAGCACTGTGGAGGCTATTGGATTTAGAAAACATCTCTGAGCAAAATTGGCAGGCTATCCGGTGAGATGCGCTTCAAGCTTTGAAGTGGTTCAGTCCATTTGGAATTTCATTACCAGGTGTAGAAATATTAATGATACCATTTTAAAAGCTGTTTTAAAAGATCTATACTTGCTGGATACTCCCAAATAACATTTCTATTAATAACAACTTGTGATATTGTATGCTCAAGAAAACTATAAAAGTCTCTTAGAACCTGCAGAGGGAAGTAGCATAGATCTGAAGCAAAGAGTCTCTTTTTAGCCCAAAGACACTCTCCAGAAAAAAATTTCACAGTAAGCAAGAGTATAAAGAGGGACCTACATTTAGAGAATGAGTATGCAGCTCCCCTCCTTCTTTAAAGGAAAGAAGCTATTCTCACTTTTTCTCCCTCAGGACAGTTTTTTAACATTATTTTTATAAATTAACTACTTGCACATCATTCTTCAACCTCCTCTGGGCTCCTGATCAGTAACAGTGAACCGTAACATGGTGGGCATAACACAACACACCGTTTCTCTGTTTGCCTCAGATTTACTTCATTTTGTATCTTATAGTTGCAGGCATCTTTGGAAGACCTCGCAGGCAAGAAGCTGCCTATAAACAGGAGAGGTTGGTAGTGCCAAGCAAGAGACTCTACCTTCTCCAACAAAAAAAAAGGCAAACACAACTCCAAGCCATTGATCAAAGATCACTCAAGAGTCTTCTCATTAGGTGCAAACTGCAACACACTTTCCAAATGCAAGGTTCTCTGTCCACCGGTATCCACTTCCATGCAAATACTAATAGACACCAGGTTGCTGGATTGTGAATTTTTTAAGGAGTCAGTGGGAAGAGGTAAGAATTTAGTTTAAATTCCAAATTTCAGTAGTAGCTATATCTCATCCAACATAGCAACTAGGCATCCCATATTCAAGCTAAGGACATACACAATAGGAATGTGTTTGAATTCCAACCGGTTTCAGGGGCATATTGCAATATGTGGAGCTGAACAGATGGATGCCTGAATTTCAGCTGGATTCTGTATTTACATGGCCCCTGTGCAAAGTCAGTCCCTTTATTCACACAGAGTACACTGCTACAGAGAAACAGATCACCTTTCAGTTGGCAAAGATGCATCTTGCAGGGGAAAAAAAATTTCTACCAGCTCTATAGACCACTAACAACATAAATAATTTCATATATCTGCTCAGTCTCACACAAGGATTGTTTCACACCACCACTTAAGCCACCCACTCAACAACTTCACGACTTCCCCTCTCATTCATGCAAAAAGAAGCCCCTAGCTGCCTTTCATTGAATCAGGGGTCTGTGCTCTTTGCCATGTTTTTTTTCTTTGTGTTTCTAAGCAATTCCTTGTTGTCAATCGGTATGTTTGTTCTTCAGCTAAACTTTACTTTCTCATGCCTGGGTCAGTCTCGTTTTGATCTGTCAGCGTGATTTCCACAGTCCACTATGGCACCTCACTTCCACTGCTTGCCACTCATTTGCATTTTAGCTGCCTTTGCTATTTGAAACGTCGCCTTCCTGACACCCCGAGCTCCTCTCTGTGCTTCTATCTATTGTACACGATTTCTACAAAGAACATAACACAGGGCCAGTATTTCTGTTAACCCAAAAAGCAATTCCTTCTGTACCCATAGCCTTCACATCCCAACAGCAAGTAATCTACAGCTTTCTGAAGGCCTGAGACTGATATCAAAATCTTAGTTTTCAAAAAACCTTCTAGCAGGGATGGAAAGGGAAGAACAAGAGGTATGTTTTAAAAATGCCCAGAATGCAGCAGTAATCTTCATGGTCACACAGGGATGATTTAACTTCAATTTTCTCACCAATCCCAGTGAATATATTTTGAATATAGGACAGATGCACAAAAGGCAGCTCCACTGTGGACTTATTAATCTATTTTGTAAAGAAAAAACATCTAGAAAATAGTCCTGCAGGAAGAGATTAGAGAGCAAATCCCAGACTCTTTAGGGAAGCAAGGCAGCCTGTCTGGTGATACATTGTCTGCTGCAGCTTTATCTAGAGAACAATCTTGCAGAAAATGCTGCACTATGCATTGCTCACCACTATACATCGTGGTAATTTAAGGCACTTTTCCAAGTAGGGGCCATCATTTTTGTCCTACAGAACTATTTATAAATAAAGTTGATGTTTGTCAAACCTCTGACTCCTGTTACAAAACTCGCAACTGTGGTTTTCTTCCATTAAACATCCAGAGACTTACTGCTGAATAAAACTTCACCATATATTTGAAATGCAGTTCTATAAATGTCAGCATAATGGAATATAGGATAGAAGTCAATTCACTGTGAGATACTCAGGTTCAGGTGGGTTTCTGGCTGTGCAATCCCCCTTCCCTCCTGCCAAGCACAATGTCAGTGAATTTGCTCTGTATGAGAAAATAGCCTATATATTTATTTATACTGTTATTTATTATTAAATATTTCTGAACAGTGTTTTTTTCAAAAAGGTCCTAAATTGTTACCCAGGACTTCATTTTCTTTTCTCCATTAAAATTTAATGCTATGATCAGAAAATGACTTTTTTTCCCTTTAATAACTCCTGCATGACAGACAGCCAATCTCTAATGATACCAGATCCTTGCAGTACATACTGGGGACCAGGAGGGGAAAAAAAAAAAATTATTATGAGACATATCATGCATTATGGAATCAATACAACATGCTATATCCAACCATTTTTTTTCCTGAAGACAAGAAAGCCCTCTATCAATTTTTTTCTGCAAAAGAAGAAATCTGCAGTGGGACTGTCTGAATAATCACAACCTTAATTACAGCGAGCAAATATAACGAGGGTAACCACAATACATTAAGAAAAATCCTCTAAAATGCTAATGAATCTTCATGTTTTAATTTTAGCAAGTCATTTACAGGAAAAGTCATGAAGTTACAAAGAACTTAGGTGTACTGCAAAGCCAGGCTGGGCTCTACAAGTGCATTTATGCCGCTTTCAGTGTTTTGTCAAAATGACATAGTGACAAATGAAGGTGTTTGCTCATCCGCTAGAGTACTGCGAGATGCTACTTCTTTGTTTTACAAGAGTTCATGCAAACACATACACCACACAATAGACACAGAGATGGGCAAGACGACAGTGGAGGACAGGGGATGATACATACAAACAACCGCAGACCACTCAGCATCATAGCAGCTCTGTCATACCGGTCATCTGCCTTTCCCTCCCTCAGTATCATGTGTCGAGACTTGAACATGTCAATTGAGCAAAACGGACGAGAGCTAAGGGGGGTGGGGGTGTTGCGTTGTGCTACACGTGCACGCGTTTGGGAAGGATGGACTCAAACGCTCCCCTGGTCTCACTCGGGTAATCACCACCACCTGCCTGCATGTCCTAGCCTGAGAGAAACAAGGTTCAGGTAGATGTTTCCTCTTTTAGGGGAAACAAATCACTGCATTAGCTTCCTACTTCATTTTGAATGAGGACAAATAAATGATTGGCATCTGTCAGATAACAGGCCAAGATGATTGATACTGAACATTGTATTTATTTTCCAATAATGGGAAATATCCACATTCGTTTTGTGTGAAGTAAATCTTCTTGCTAGAAGAAAAATGATCCCTTAAGAATATGTACCATGAACATTTCATATTGTTTTGACTCACTGAACAGCTGCAGAGAGATGTAAGGCGTTGTTACTGCGTGCCACGGCTCTGTCTCCAGAACTTGAAGCCACACCTGCGGATCTACAGAGCAACACAGTTGGTGGTACAGTCCACCCAAGCACCCATTCAGTACCCGTTTCAGGGATTTTATTTTCTAGTGTTAATTCCATGAGCCAAATGCCTGTTAGCAGTTAAAGTTCTTCTGGCTTTGTTTCATTCAAAAGGAATCTGAAGCTTTTGCACAACGTGAGCCAAAGCACAGTAGAGCCAAAGCACAGTAGATGGGGACCATCCAAAGATCTTCAGGAGTGCACTCCTGGTCCCTTTTGGACTAGATCAAAACTTGAACAACAAAAACATACCCCTTGGACACAGCTGGGTATAGTACTGCTTGGGTTTCAGGTCATGATTCCCAGTGTTGAGTCAGACAGCCAGGCTCCTCATCCACTGCAAAGGTCTGAATTAGTAGCTGCAGAACAATATCCGGTAAATCAATATGCAACCACTGAGAGGGAGCAGAGTGCAAAATCACAGCAATGCTGATTTAGATCAAATTAGGAATGTCACAGAGCTGTGTCCTCAACACTGACCCATTCGGCCCTGTCTAGATGGAAGCACTTCCAACACATGCAAAGAAGCCGATCTTCAAGAAGAAATGCAGGAGTTTTAAAGACCAAAACCACAGCACCTGTGAAATTTCTCTGCTCCTATGTGCAGAGAGCTGGCATACTAAAGCTTACCAGATAAATCCCACTGCTGATACCGAAGTCTCTCTTCCACCCACCACTCCAGACCTGGCCTCTGCTTTCCTCTGGGGAAAATCTACTGAGGTCAAACCCAGGCTGAAGAAAGAGAATTTGCTTTCTTAATATATGTTATCATGAAGTAGCTAATGCACAGGGGTTCCCAAAAGTAAAAAACAACCAGCACTGCCCACCCCCCCACCCCTCTAGCTTTTTTGCTGTGCGTGCAACTGTAGGGTCTACTAATAACACACTGAGTCAGTCTCAAGGGTGAAGTTACCCGAGAAGCACAGAAACGTTAGACTCAAATGAATACCTTCACAGCTCCTGAAACACTGACAAAACAGATCAGAGAAAACGTTTCTGCAATCCAGCACTGTGCAAAGCACAGGGCACAGCCTCACTTTGTGCTGAGGTTTCCGTGGAGGATGAGGATGCACCTTCAGCAGCATCAGGGGAACAGGGTGGGAGGAAAGCTGCTCAGAGCAGCAGCATCCCTGGTTTTCCTCATCTCTCAAGTTTCTGCCCCCCCCCCCTTTTTTTTTTTTAAGCTGGAGCATATATTTTTATCCAGGAGGAAAAAACACCAACATTTTTGAAACAACTTCTGAGCTATTGGATTTTAATTCTTCCCAATCCGTAAAAAAATAATTGAATTCAAAGGATCTCTGATGGCCTGTGGAGGCTTGGCTGACAAAATTTCTGCCACTACTTACTTTAAAAGAAATTCAGGTTTGTTAGTATGGTGAACACAATTAAAATGCACAGCAGTCCTTCTCTAATAGCATGTAAAAGACTTCAGTAGGATTGTTTGACTGTGAACTCTGCATTTTCCCTAAAACCCTCTCTCTATTCACATCATTAAAATGTTTTTAGAAACTCTGAATAAACAACACAAAGGGCTTTTTTATTGCATGTAACTGAAATACAGGACAAACAAATAAACAAATCTAAATTTCAACAGGTAAAGCATCTCCAGATTTCCATAACAGATGATACAGATAATAAAGGCATTCATAAGCCTTTTTTGGTCTAAGGCGGAAGAAATGGTGGCAGCACCTTGTTTATAGGGTTGATGAATCAGATGGAGCGCTTCCCTGCTTTTGTCTCTCTGCTAATCACCTGTTAATGGAGACTACTTACTTTATTGGTGTAAAAAACGCCTTGAAGTATGTTTTCTAGGCAAAAAGCCCAGTACTCTAATTAATACCTTGACACGATCACTGATTAATGATACTGGTTTGGGGCTGTTGCACAAAGGTTTTTTTGCTCGACGTTTCCTAAAATCGGGAAAATTAATGATGTTATCATTCGTATAGGAAGCTCCAACCCTGAAAACACTTTGTGATGGAGAACACACACAACAAAACTGCTGTGGAGATTGCGAAGAAGGAAAGGGGATACCATGCAGGGCGCGTTCTGGAGAAACAACCTCATTACTAATGCTGTGAATCTTTCCCACAGGCTTGGAGAAGATCACATTTTTTTCCTCCATCTTCTACTAGCTATATTTTGCAAGAAATCTCCTCCTCCCCCCCCCCCCCCCAAAGGGGAAGCTGGAGAACAGATACATTTTTTAAAAGTCTCAAACCCTTGATTTACGTTAGTCGATACACTTGCTTCTTGAAGTGCAGAAGGAAGCTAATAAAACTAAAATCTACGTTAAGCACCAATTTGTTTCTATGGTTTAATGCTGTAGGAAATCACAAACTGCTAAACCCTTTAGGTACGTCAGAATCCATTCTGTAGAGCACAATTCATTATCTGGTTACAAAAATTATGCAAAACCCAGGATATAAGGCTTGTAAAGAAGTTATGGGAAGATCAGCTGATAATTACTTGTCTGCGGAGCTGCTGTGGGTGCTGTCATCACACCTGTGTTGAACGTAAGAGGCTTTGGTCCCCTAATCTCCACTGAAGACAGTTTAAGCCACCGCTTCGCGCCAGCAAGGCGGCTCTCGCCACGCACACTGCAGCGAGGCACGGGTCGGTCTGTATGAAACGTTCCCTTTCTTGCACCTCCTCCTGCCACATCCGTGTCTCTGTTCTTACGTCAGTTCTGTTCTTAACATCCATCTGTTCGGCACAGATCAACGCAAAAGCACCACAAAAATCACTCTGAAAAATCTCCCGCTCTGCCAAACGCAGCAGGACCAAGCGGGTCCCACCAGGATGAGGATCTCAGGGGCTCTCCCGAGTCCAGCCCCCATGGAAGGACACAGGGACAGGCCCTCTCTCTGCCACCAGCAAACACACTAACCCAGCACAGGCCCGCTGGCTGCCGGCGGCATAGCCTGGTCTCAAAGCCGTAGATAGACCGGAGAAGCCCGAAAGCAGACTTTCCAAGCGCCTGCAGCTGGACTCCACCAGGAGAGCCTGTACCAAACACAGCTGTGCTCTCCCCACGCCACCAGTTTCGATCCCAGCTCGGGGAACTTTGGCATTTCACATGATGGGGAAATTTGAAGTGCTCCAGTATCCTGGAGCTACCATAAAAGCTTATTAAATTATTAATAAACAAAATTAAAACACGCAGGAGCAGCTATTGTGCCTCTGGGTGCTGGGACCAGAGGCATCTGCAGCTTTTACAGATTCTCCTTGTGCCTGGGTTGTCTGGATGCTGCAGTCCTTACACAGAGGCAAAGCTCCCACTGTACAAAAAGCATTTTGCTTGGTAAGGACAAAGAAACAGCGTGCAGTTGCCCAGCATCGGCACCTATTCTAGCCAAACAGCTCCCTTCCAATTTTCTATCCCTTTGATAACATGTGAGGCTTTATTCAGGGGTTGAATACATTCAGCAGTGTTATTTGCCGATGTTGTTATTCAGTCCTATAGATGGTTGCATTGTTGCATGAAAATACTGTTCATTTTCAACCCAAAGAGCACACAAGGGGAAAAGCGGATCCCGCCCTATGGAAAAAACTGTTGCTATGTAGTAGGAAGATAGAGGGTGGAGAGAACATCTAACTCATAATTTAATTAATATGCTGAAGCCTCCCCTTAGTCCTGTGCCCCTTCTCTAGCCCCATTTAACTCTTTGAAACAAGGGGGGGGGGGTGTACAAAAAACACAGGACCTTTTCCCTTCAGTCTCTTAGCCCTGGCAGTATTCTCTTCATCAGGGGCACAACCGTATGGTGCAGAAGGAAGGATCTCCCCGTTAAATCTCTTGATACCAGTCATCAGTTGTAGAAAAACGTTCTCCAATAGGACCTGCAGTTTGTCCTGATAGTCGGAGCAGCTTTGCCTGCCAAAAGCACACATGCTAGCTGTTTCTACCAGAAGGAGAACAGTATCAGATAAGGCACTTCCTCTAACGACATTTAGATAAACAAAAGTGTAAAGAATAAATGCAAAATATAATCAGCCCTTGTTCTTTATTTGCCTTGAAAAATTAAGAGGAGCCAGGGCAACTATAACTAAAAATCACTCCCGAAGGACTTCTCTGCAATTAGAAGCTATACCCGTAAACGAGGCCAGTATAGAGACATTTATGCCACAGAGGATTGTTTGCTGTTATGACTCATGACACTTGTCCAAGCGAGATAAGCAACACCACCAAATGACTTCTATGCCAGAGTAAATAGGAGCATTACAGGGACTTTGATGGTGCACTGTGCCAGAAAGCAATTGGAAGCCTACAGACACGACAGTATCAGCAGTACTTAAGACACAGGCTAAATTTTCCTGTACGTAAAATGAGACATGCTCCGTGTCTCTCTCCACAATACATTATTGCACCTTGAGAAATTTTCAAGAATTACAAGTTTCAATAACTATCTATTAGTCCTTATCTAAATTTTCATTCTATTACAAACCCTGCTGTAGCGTGCTCTCATCTTGCATCTTAATCAGAAGAGAGATCTGCCTACTTTATTTACACGGTGGTCTAATATCGCGACATATGAGCAGCATATTCAGATACTTGAATTATCATGCTTATGGTAGGTGTAGTACAGTTCTTGGAGGGAAAAATAACTGTGAATTCTTCCCTTTCATTCTGCAAAAAGAAAGCAACAGATGGCAGTGAGAGGAGGGCAATAACAAATCAGTCCTTTGGCCTTCCTGCAGTTCTTATATCCTCCTTGGAGACAGTCTCACAAGATACACATAATGAATGAATAGCAGGGTGCTATCATCATCCTTCTGTTTTCCCATTTTCCTAGCTACTTGTTACACTGCAAAGAGCTTCTGCACCTGGAACCACAGACATCCTAGCATCTTTTTATCCTCAACAGATCTTGGAGCATCTAGGCTCGCACTGTAGCTTTGCAGAAATGTATTTCCCCAGAGAAAGAAGAGCTGCAAACCAATATGTGTAGGTAAGGACTTGATTAGCTCAGAAGCTCTTCAGAATACAGAACTTTTTCTACCCCTCTGAGACCAAAGAACCTGCATTTGGGACAGGCAGGGTGCCTATCCTCATTCGGATGCTGCAACTGGCAGGTTCAATTACCCAGGAAACAAGCCGGCTAAGCGCCTGCTTCCATCTAGATGCACAATGTAGCTCTTTGGAGCCATTTCCTATTTTCACTCAAGTACAGCATCACATCTGTACTGTGGGGTTCGACTTTGTAGTTACTCTCAGGCTTTTAAATTGCTCCTCATAAGAGCATTAGCTCCCCATTGGGATATCTCATCAAAAAACATGAATGCTCGAAGATAAATGCTGTGAATAAATAACATCACAATTTTCTTAGGCACCAAAGTGACAATACTAACATGGAAAGCTGTAAAACTCTTTTTTACAGCTACGATTTTTGTTCATTTAAGTCTTTTTGTCTTAGAAATTATCCAGAAAGAGAGACTTTGGACCCCCTCTCTTCAGTTTAACTGCAGTAACAATGAAAATATGCATAGCCCTTTTCCTCCCACTGCCTTTACGTACTTCAGTGAGCGCAATAATATCAAATGTGTTGCTTGAGAAATTAATGTCAACATTTTAGCTTTGGAGTCTAACTTATTTGATCTAAACTTTGAACAATTTGGCTTTGATCCTAAGAATCTGCTGAGCAACTACAAATCCCACAGAAATCAACAAATGTAGGCTGGGTACCACCTCGATAGCAGATGCTCTCAATAAAAGGAAATGTCATAATGTTGGCTAGTGTCTCAAAACAGTTCTGTCCTCCCAGAAGCATCACTTCCATGTTATGATATACTGCCAGCAAGTACAATTTTGCTCAAGTCTCCTTTTGTCTCTGTAAAACAGCAGCTGCAAAGACAGCGCCTGCAGCACGTACAGGAGAGACGTATATTTAGTTTTCTGTTCTTTGCATTGGGTTCATTTTGCTTATAGGGCTGGTGGAAGCATTCATCAGAAGTGGAAGCATTCACAATGCTTTGCAATTGGTCTCTTCATAGTTGTACAGCTACCACTGACAAAACATTTGGACATTCAATTACTTCCTGTGTAGTACGAAGAACATGATTCCAAGTTAAAGGAGTTTGCTCTGGGCAAGGTGGAGAATATCATTATTTGCACAAACCACTGCAATGATCTGATTATAGCCGGTGCTGGTGTGTTGCTATTGTTCAGTTAAGTTAAAGCTTTTACTTTTTCATTTCTGCTATTGGTGGCTAAGTAGATTGATTATGTATGAGATGAAAGAGCATGTAGGAGTATGCTAATGCTGACGTTAAGAGTACACTTTTATCTTGCAGCATTAAGTGAATGGAGGAAAGAATGACAGAATTGGCTGCTGTGAGCTTAGGAAAGGCTCCCTTTTTTTTTTTTTTTGTCAGAGTCATGGAAGTTTGTAACTCACCTCAAACATTCACAACAGACAACTTGAACTCAATTCCAGTGTCCAGAGTACAGCACCAGGGAGCACTGAGAACTCGCAGTAGCTATACCATAGTACATACAGTCGAAAGCTCCCTTTTTTGCTTTGCTTTTCTGTTTACAGATGGGATAGTATAAATAAGCCACAGTAAAAATTAAAGTCAAGTCCCATTGCCGAGACTATGAACATTCATAAATTCATTCGATTCCAGCTGAGACGCCAATTCTCCATATGCTTCCCCACTTGCCTCACCAGAGCTAATGGGACTAATCCTAACACAGAAAACCTAATAAACACATGGAGCATTAACATGCTTTCTCTGCATAGACCTTTCCATGAGAACTGGGCAATATATTTGCAATGAATTCTTGAAGATTTTCACGTATCTTTATACAATCGCTCCAATTAAAAGAAGGTCTTGACTTCATGAAAAAAACCAAAACAAAACACTCTCCATATTCTGAAATAACAACAGCATTTCTACTCATAATTTTTAAATAGAAGGTCTGTGTGGAAAAACAAGAAATCAAATGTATTGTTTCCTGAATTTTCCGTTACCACCCGGAGGCTCTCGAGTTCCCACCCACACCAAGTAGCTATATACCACAGCAAAACTGAAGGGCAGGCATTTGGACAAGGTCTGCTGGAATCCTCCCACCACTTTGTTCTCCTCCAATAATTCAGTCATCATAAAACTAGGTACGAGGCCATTTATCACAGGAATGTAGTTGCTTACATCTTTTTTAAAGTTCAAAGCAGTAAGAACTAACAGGGAATATAGAGGTTTGTTTTTCAACAAGGCGTTAGAAACGTTATATTGTACTCTAGCAATTTATTTGTAATGGCAGAGGGAGGAGAACTTCACCCAAGTATGCAGCGAGCTCTCCGGAGTTAGTCTGAATGCTGTGCAGGCACACAGCAGAGACTGCTGCAGGACTGCAGCCTCCACCACCTTTTGGTTAAACTTCAACAGCAGGTTTGTGCTGATATCCCAAGATAAGTATCATAAAAATCATTTGCTGATATTGAGAACTGAGCCGCATTTGTAATCACATCAAATAGATGTTTGATAAAGCATAATACATAGAGATACTTTATCTCTTGACAATAACTAGAGAAGTTTTAAGCGCAACCATAATTACATGAGCTTTTCTTTCAACCTAAGATACCCCCAAAAATTCATATGATTTTTTTTTTTATCTAACACCTTTCCAAGGAAAGGAGTCTGGTTTAAGTTGCAAAGAAACAAAAGCCATTATCTCTAAGCAAAAAATATCTGCATTCATACAAAGCTTGCTTTAAAATACTTTACAGCTGTGAAACTGCAGAGATCACACTGACCGATGTTACTTTATGGTTTCTATTGTGTATTATAATCTGAACACTCTCTTGTCTTCTGATAAAACTTTAAATTTTCTGAAGCAAGAACTCCTTTTTTACTCTATCTTTGAAGCTCCTTAGAATGTAAGGTCTGTGACTGGAACTCAAAATACAACACTAACATAAATAAAAACACTTTGTCTGAACTGTTAAACTGCTGAAGTAAACCTCTTGTTTTCAAGCATCTCCCAGACACAGTAAATGAGCTGAATCAGCTGGTTCTTGACAAGTTAATGTTCTGCTGGTGGTGGGGTTTAAAACAAAAAGAAGTTATATCCATTCTGCTTATATATCAGTACCACTTGCTATGCTCAAGTTTTGGCTTTCTGTTAGTATTTTCTGACAAATGTAATATGTATGACAGAAGATGGAATCCCTTCCTTGGGTTTCAACTAGCACAGAGGGCACAAGAGATGCAAAACACGCTCACACTGATGGAAATGCATGCGTTATATCAGAGGACGTGAAAGTTCAAGGTTATAAGAAACCTGCAGAAAGCCATTTGATAAAGGACATAAACTAAGCAAACGAGGAATATGAAATAAGGAATTAAATTTTAGGAAGCAAAATGCAATTTATTTGGAAAAGCATTCTCTAGTGATGGGATGAATCACTGGAGAATATTTTACCTACAAATAAACAGAGAGGTAATAAATTTGCAAATACTGGTCTCTGCAGACTTACCACTGACAGTGGAGCTTACAGCAGGGAATCTAATCAGCTGGTGTAAACAAAGATACTGGAATTCATTCATTAAAACTTGTCAAGTTAATATGTAGTGTTGGGCGTGGAAAAAAATGCTTATGGAGTCATTTCATTGGCTTCATTTAGGTTTGGATTCATGCACATGCATATCCAACTGCAATAAGCACTTCTCATTTTGTTATTTAGATTGTGTATCTTGATAAAGCTTTTCTCAGCCATCACTAGAGGGAACACTTGGAAGTGTTTTTTCCCTTTGATTACAGAATACATCCCTCACACCCATTTGAAAGCCAAGCCCAGGTCCCACAAGATGCTAAGAGGACCATGAGATCTGAAGACTCTTGCTTCTCTCTGGTGTTTGTCATGTTAAATTTCTCTACCTCATTCCACCTCCCCAGCTAGGAGACCATTAATGACACAAGATTTAAATTAAAAGAAACAAAGAAATTGGCCCCTCACGCTGTTTCATGCTTCTGCAGCGATGCCAATTCCCCTGTATTTACGCAACGCTCTGCCCAAGAGCAGCTCACAAGGCTGACTTCTTGCTCCTGCTGCCAGCAAAGAATTATTGTGCATGGTATTTTATTTCTAAATGTGAACCACAATGCTCCCATAGCTCAGGAGCTGAAGCTTTAAAATAAAGTAAAAATAAATAAAAAAGACAACAAATAAAAAAATGGCAGGGATTTGTTTTGTTGGTTTGCAGGAGAGGCAGTGATATTAGCATCAGCTCCCGCTACAGCCTTTCAGTGCACCGCAGGGTGCATGCTTTAAACTTGTGGTTAATACCCTGCCCTTCAGAGGACTTTAGCCTTCAAGACCGGTGGCACGGGCAGACTCTGCATGTCCTTTCTGTAGTTTTTCCTCCTTGGTAAGCGCTAGGTTTCATGCACAGTCACTCACTGGGTGTCCGTTTCTCTCCAACACCTCTCAGCAAGGGCATCCAAGCTCCTCACCTATTGACCAGCGCTTGTCAGCAAATCACACGCTGCACACACAGCCCCGAGGAACCACGAACGGCGAGACGGGGACTGCAGAAATGGCATGACAAGCTTGGGAAGAGGCTTCCCACCCGCCTGCTCCTTCCCCAGAGGGTTTTGTCTCTGACAGTGGGGCTGGCAAGCTGCCCACAGGAATTGCCAAGCTCAGACATGGCAGAAAAAGAAAGCAATGCTAATGAGCATTTTAACGCCTCGGAAACGAACAAAGCAATGTAAAGAGCTAAGAGCTAAAAGCTAAACAAACTCCTATATAATTAGTTAAAGCAGGGCAAAATACCCTGCCCTATATTGGGGAAAACACAGGAGCCTATTAATCTCTCACACACGAGCCTCGCAATCCCTGAAAGCACAGCTAACTGGGCTCCGGTCACAACCCAGCATCCCAAGGCCACCCCACCAACAACGTGGGTTATTTTGGGTTGGGGGTCGGGCCATTTTTAAGACAACTCACTCCGCTGCATTGCACCAAGGAGAGCGCCAATTTCGACTTCAGCCAACTCAGCCCGCTTCCATGGGCAAACCACTACTTAAAACGCTCCGCTTTCTCCCCCCAATTGATTACAAACGCCATCAGCTCCTCATGCCACGCCATTTACCCCAAAAGCAGCGCAGAAGAGGCTGAAGGCTGCAGTACAGCCAAGGCGCGGGCATGGGGCACGCAGGGCCCAGAGCTCTGCTCCCCGGCCCACGGCACTCCAAGTTTTGCTGCTCTTCCTTCAAGTTTGTTCTCTCCCCTCGGTAGAGTGCTGCGAGGATGAATTAGTTAAGGCGGGTGCGGTGCCGGAGACCGTAAAACGTTATCGCTTCGCAGTTCGCAAGGAGCGTTACAAATTACACAAGTTTCAGAAGTAAATTTCTAAGGCCAACGATTCAGGGAAGTGTAAAACTGGTCTGACCAAAAGGAGCCCGCTGGATTTCTAAGGGAGGTTAGATTCAGACTAGATATAAGGAAGAAATTTTGTACGATGAGGGTGGTGAAACCCTGGCCCAGGCTGCCCAGAGAGGTGGCAGATGCCCCATCCCTGGAAACATTCAAGGTCAGGTTGGACGGGGATCCGAGCAACCTGGTCGAGTTGAAGATGTCCCTGCTCATTGCAAGGGGGTTGGACTAGATGAACTTCGAAAGTCCCTTCCAACCCAAACCATTCTGTGATTCTATAATTTGCACCAGCCGAATCCTCGTCCCTTTCCTTCTGCTGGCTCGCTCGCCCTCATCCCACCCCACACCTCCTCAGTGCTGAAATTTAACCAGGCAACCACTCTTAATGCATGGATTTATGTGTTTTAATTATAAGGCAATAGCATAACAGAAGCCATTTTTTGCTAGCTACAAACTTATTTCTCTGCTAGGGTTGCTCCTGATTTATATCAGGATGGTTGGAGAATCACGCCCCATTGACCACATGACAAATGAACTTGTTCAGAGTACAGGCATGACAGCACAGAAAGCTTGGAGAAAACAAAAAAAAGTTATTACATTTGTAAAAATGAATAAAATTAGATCACATTCAAATATTGCTCATGAAAACGTGAAGCAGTAATACTGTGTGGAGATCAAGAAAATATACAGAATAAATGAAAAAATAATTCTTGTGTATCCAAACGCTGCTACAGCATCAAGGTTGTGTCTGTAGAGAATATAATCTAATTCACCTGCTTTCATTTGTGTGATCTTTCACATTTCAAAAGAAAACAACAGATGAAAAATTCAATACTGCATTTACTTTATAAAAGTGAAGAAAAGGTCATTTATTGGCCTTTTTCATTATTAATATCTGTCTAGGCTTATATTTTAAATACAAAGAGTCTTTGCAACAGCCATTTACATTCAAGGCCTCTAAGTAGTTTTACAAGTGGTCTCAAATACATCTGCTAAGTTGAAACAAATCTCATCCTTTCAAATTAATCACGCTTGTTTCAGCTTTTTGCAAGAGAGGAGAAAAAAAAAAAAAAAAGGAACACTATCATAACACAAGGCAGCTTTTCCAGAACTCTACACAGTAAAAAGAGTTGAACTGAAGCAAATGAGATGGCAAAGACAATACTGAATCTAGTAGAAAGAACAATTTGGGGACTGAGCTCACATTCTAGAGCCTTTGAAAAACTTCATTATCAATTATTTTAACTGGCATTTAATAAATTAAGGGGTTTTTTTAATCCAATCCAAATGTTACTGAAGTTAACAGAAATGGTCCTCACTACCACAAGAGTCTGGATCAAGCAGAAGGCAAAAAAAAAAAGGCAGAAAGAAAACACACTGATTTTCAAGCCTAAATGTTTGCCTTACCTTTCCCCCCCCAGCCCCAGCCAGAGCGAGTTTGGACCTTTAGCATACCATTATTGCCCAGGTAGCACATTCTGCAATGATCCTATTTTCATTTCTCAGTGTATTCTTCCTGCTTGTAGTACTGAATTCAGCATCGCAGCTGAGAGAAACAGTACACACAACGAAGTTTTCTTAGATGTTAGCCCATACTATGGCCTTACTCGTCAGAAAATCTTATGAAACTGTTTAAAAATCCACAAGTGTGATGGGAAAGCCCTCTCCCTCCAGGGGTGGTTGCTCAGTACCATAAAATGTGTCATACTGCTCAGAGGCTTGTGATAAACTCAAATTATAGAGGTAACAACATGATGTGGGAAATGGGAAGGCAATCGCCCTTCTTATAAACAGTCATGCTAGCACAGGGCAAGTTAGGGAGAAATACAGGGAAATGAAAGAGGGGAGAAAAAGATAGAATGGTCAGCAGCAGCAGAAATAAAAGTCCCCCATCCTATAGGAATAATTCAGTAATAAGATTTAATTGCTAAAATACCTATTTACATGAATGCGTTGAAAGACACGTGCTCCACCTCAGATCTGGTTTTTATTTTAAAGAGATTTCCCAGGAAGTTTGCACAGATATGATTCATCACAACATACATACTACTGAAATAATTCCTTGTATAATTCTGCCAAGCACAATCATAAATCTGACAAACTGCAGAACTCATGTATGCATATCTTCCAAAATAAAGTAATATAAAAAGAAACTGTGGACTTCTAGGAGCTGGTTCAATAAAATACTCCTTTTTGGAACAGAGTGCAGCCATGCAGCAACCAGTTGAATACCTGTGGGGTTTTCTATATATATAAATTTTTGCATGGGATTCGCATTCATATCCATGATTTCAAAAGACAGTCTCATTAAGCAGCGTGCAAAAAGAATGAGGCCACTTTGATGTATAAACCTTCTGAATATTAGAACATTGTACATACTGTCATTTTAATATGGAACCAGCATTTGCTAATGGATGTTTATACATTCATGTTATATTAGACCAGTCCATAACGTAAGTGAAAAATAAACTCCAAATTACACACTCCACACACTATTATAACAATATAAGCCAAATTTCTTACTTGGAATCAGATAGAAGCTAGCAGTTTTGAATTTGCAAGATAACTGAAGACGGAAAGACTAAAGCATAACCTCCCTAACAGAACATTAGCGCCTATTAAAGAAACACAGAGTACGATCTGAAAGACGTGCCATGTTACTGTAACTTTGTTTGCATGGAAGTAAGTGGGTGTTTTCTTTTACCTTTGCAAATTCCAAGTACAGAGGCTATTTAATTCTCACTCAGCTCTTCTTTACACTAGCATATTTTTGGATGATGGACAAACATGAAAGAAAAAAGTTAATAAAACTTTGCCAAAGTCAAGTTAAAAGAAAAAAAATGCCATTTTTTTCTGACTCTAGAACAACAACAAAAAAACCCCAACCAGCAAACAGGGAAATTTATGCTCACTTTGTTACAAAGTTGAAGAAAGTGAATGCTGATCAGTAATGAATTGGTGGGTCACCTACACCGAAATAAACTTTTACCTCCAAAATATATGCATTATCATAATACTAACTGCTTACCTAAATGGAAGATTTCCTAAGATTATAAATTAAGGCCCACATCATAAAGAATTACAATCAGTAAAAATTCTGCCTTTGACTTTCATGAGCATAAGATTACATTCTAAAAAAAAATCACTAAAGTTACTATAAGACCATTGCCAGAAACGTCACTACTGAGTATACCACAACGCATAAGAAGTGCCTTTAGCTGGGCGCTAAAGTTTGCCACTGAAGGTAGTCAGATACTTTTGTGGAAACTAATATTATTTTCCTCTTTAAATAACGATCAAAACAAGTGGAGCGAGTCATAACATAAAATACACATTATGTTGGATGAGGAGTCAAAATCATGCCCTTTCAGAAAATTAAAAGTCTGGTTTGGATCTGCATATCTTGTCAGGTAATTTGCTCAGTCAGATAAAATCTTCTGTAGATATGGTTTTTTGCTCATTGCCTTTCTAGTAAATCAATCCTTGTAATAGAACATAAAACCTAATCATTATCCAGATGAGTCCCTACTTATCAGGTCATTTGATGACACGCTGCCTAAACGAATCTCATTTATAAAGTCTTCTCTTGTCCTTTCAATGCCAAGATTCATGGCTGACGTGCCCCAATGTGCAGCATTCGTAATTAGCAGAAGTGTGCGTGCCAAAACGATTCCTAGATAAATGGAAGAACAGGGAAACATACCTTGTGCAACTGATCCACACATCATGAATGAAATCATTATTGTTTGTGCTGCTATTATCTACTCAATGGCAATAAACTTAAGTACAAGACTCCTCTGTTACATCAGATGTTTTCATGTTGCAAGGACAGTAACGGCAGAAAGTCACCACCTCTCACCGTTGGCTCTTTTGGACAGGACCTTCCTCAAGGACAATAACATCAAATACCAGTTGGGGAAGAACTCCCAACTGGTAGTTTATTGAACCATTTTTTCCCTTTTCCTGTTCGTGAATTGCCCATGCACAGGTTGCCATGTTCTCAGGGGGATTCATCATTCAAAATATTTCACCTATTTCAGCAACAAATGAATTTTGATCCATCAATAATTTTCAAATGACAAATATTCACAGCCAAGGTCTATTCTATGTTTGTAAGAGCTCTAAGTCACACGAGACAGGACTCACCTCATCTACCGTCAGTCATCTAAAAAGCAAGGGGTATAGTGCAAAGTAGCAGTTCAATTCCTCTCCAGTTCATATATGCCCTCAGCGGTTTTCTCCAGTAGCGATTCATCACATCTTGAAGACAGATAGCAAAAGCACGTAGGGAATCTCCCCCTTCAGGGGTTCCTCTTTCTCCATTACTCAGAGGAAGCCTAGATGGCTAGCTTTGCCCAGATGCCTACATTTTGGACAGCTAAAGCTAAGCAAGATGAATTCCAACAATATAATTTTCCTCCTTGCTAACAATCTCGCATAACGAACAAATACAATGAAAAATACCGTAGTCAAATGTAAAATTTATTCCCTACTCAAAGTCCAGAAACGTAACAATTATATCTGCCCTGCAGGAGCAAAGGGGCTCACTCCAGAGCTCAAATTGCTTCCAGGCATTACAGTCAGAGCTACAACTATATTCTACTGATTCATCAAGTAGGTAGGAAGAAAAATCTTTCTTCCTTTAAATTTCACTTTTATGGAATACGACTGCTGTAAACAAAGATTTCTGTTTCTGACGATTCCAAAAATGGTAATGCGCACATAGGTCTTTGAATACAATTGGGGCAGAATCTTTCAACCTTCCTACAACCTGAATTTGCTACAAGCGTAACTGATTAGAGCATAATTCCTTACGCATTCCCACTTACACAAACCCTATTTGTATGCTTTTCCAGCAGCACTTTGGGTACAATTTCTTTTTACCAAGGAAAAGGCATTAACAGAATTCTAACCTAAAAGTGGTTTATTTAGCGGATGGTGCCACTCCCTTCCTTGTCCAGTTGCGCAGAACTAACCTACAATACATCATTTCATTTAAAAAAAACAGAAATTCTTTGTCCCGGGGATAAATTATCACTTTTAGAAAACCTAACATGTTATTAAAAAACTCTTCACATCAACAGATATTGCCATGCATGTCTTGTCTTAGATTTGCCATCAAGATGAAGCACCTCTGATAAATATTCCTAAGGGGAGTCTTTCCATCCTTATTTTAATGCCATTTTAGCGTTGCCTTTAGAGGTGCAGAGATGATGATATTTACTCAGCCATTTCACCTTTCCCCTCTACTTCTGTGAGTGGCTCTGATAAATACTAGTAATTTCAAGATTTAATTTTGAGCCACTCCTCCCCTAACAAAAATGTTAATGTCATCATCTACCCAAGGGAGAAGATTTTTGCAACAATATTATCTCTTTCTTTTCTGAGACAGAAAGGCTGTTTGCACATTGATAGCAAAGTCTGTTTAGTGTTTTATTATGCACAATGGAAAAATATTAAATAGATCAATAAGAAAATGAAGCTGTTGCAACTTGATCTCCATGGAGTGAGAAAAAATGCTGGGGAAATAAGAATTATTAGGAAAAAAGAAAATTAAATTTACACATTTGAGATAATAAGGCATGTCGCTTATCCTCAATGGTTCCTCTAATCTAGCTTTACTTAATTGCATTCTTTGTAAAGACATATTGTTTCATTTCTTTCCCCGATGGATCTTTTTTGTTGGGGGAGTATATAGTGTAATTACTAGCTCCCAGCATTATCTCTACTTTTATTATAAAATGTCATGATTCTGAAAAGAAAAATTTCATGCACTATATAATGTCAATCATCTGTCTTTATGAGATGGAACAGCATTCACTTTGTTCAAAATGGTTTTTAAGGGGGGGGCACACGCTCTCTTTCATGTACAGTCATTTTTTTAAAAGCTATATTCCAATCTGCTTAGCATAAGAGCACAGTCACAGTTATGATCACCCACTTTAAAGGAGATTTGTGTGTGTCAATAACAGCTTTTAAGTCTGGATGTACAGGCAGAGTCATGCTGGCGAAGAAACAGGAGAGCAAATTTTAATATTTTCCCAAACTGCAAAGCTCCATTTTCATTTTAGAATCTTTGTGATTAAAATCAAAGCCACTGTTGCTGTGCAGCATCTGAATTTTACTTTGGAAGATTTGACGCTTTCTTCCATTGTTACTTCACTTACCAAAGAAATTTCAAAAAGAAAGCTAGCACCCGCAATAGCTCTTCCACCTTTAACCCCTCAAACCAGCAAAGACTTATTATGTTTATAGGGCATCTGACCGTACATGGTGGTATCCATTACACGACACAGGGGAAAGGAGGTGACACAGAAATGAAGGAGCAGCTTATATTTAGCCAAGGGGCAGTGCTAACATCCACACGCAGGGCTTGGCTACCCTCCAAAACTCTCTATTGTTTAGTAAATATTTCTGGAAATGCTGTTTGGCTTCAGATAGCTTGATCCTGTAATCTATACTCAACTAAAACTCCCACTGAAGCCATGACATTTTGTAACAAAAATGCATCAATCATTGGGATTGCTACATTTACACATTGACTAAAATGGGTCCTGAAATGTCACCGAAAAGACAGAAATCTCCCAAGCCAAAACAAGAGAGCAAAAAGATAATAGGTTGTAACAACTGGTATCACAGTGGAAATATTGTGGTCTCGACTCTGTGTTCTTTTGAACGGGATAAAATCACCCCAAACTAATGAAGCTAATGGAATAGCCGCAACTTCATTAGAATATCGTGTATTTCTTTGAATATTCAAAAAATAAGAGAAATATCTATTCACGAGTGTTAATTATTGATATTGTAAAAATCTATGCTTGCCACATACTTATTGTCGTGGTTTAACCCCAACCAGCAACGAAGCACCGCACAGCCGCTCGCTCACTCCCCCCAGTGGGATGCATATGCATGCATAATTCATATTATTTATTGTAATTTGTTATAATTCATTTACTTGTATTATTTAAATGTATTTCTGAATGTATTTGCTGGGGATTGTATGCAGAGCCCACAACGACACCCGCGGAACACTGAAGTTGACTGACTTCAACTAAGATTCTGCTACAGTCGTCGTTACATTCCTGTACCGAAGAGGACACTTTGATAAGTTTTTCTACATGCAAGTTCTTCTGGGCCTGCATTATCATAATCAGAAGCTGTGATTTTCACATTTTTAACCACATATTACTATGGAAAACAGCTTCATTTTAAGAGCTCTCTGGGATTTTCTACATGCCTCAGAAATTTTAATGCCATTCCAGGTCCTGGAAAACTATTTACGTGTTCTTGTATTTACTGCTCTGTAAAGCTGGTTGTTAAATACATTGCAGACCTGAACCTTTAAGTCAGAGTAAGCTTATTCAGTGAGTGTTGACTGTGTATTGCAACACATGTTATGCAAGATCACACTTGTGCTCCAATTAGCACCAAACCCTCCTTACGAGAGGTTCTGAAAATGGAGAAGACAACCAGGGCATAAGCAGCTCTGAAGTGGTCTGCCAACAGTTAATAGGTTTCACATATCAGCACATTATTTGAAAGGGTGGGATTATTATTTTTTTGTTCTTGAGCACCCATATCATATGGTTTAAAAAAAAAAAAAAAAAGGCAGCTCATGTCTTTGGATACAAGACACTGAAACTCTCCAATGATCAAATTCAAATCTGGTGGGAAGCTTACCATTTGTACATTAGCATTTGGGATTTTATCCTAAGCCTCATAATATTGCAGCACCAGTTGCTCAAGACAAATGATTAACTGAAGAAAAACTACGTGGAAGAAAGACTGCAGTCATTTCCCACACATCTGAGTGGAAAAGATTAGTGTAAGATGAATACTGGAAAAAATTAAAGAGCAGCTACAATGGCAATATAAAGCTTTTCTTCAGATGAGATATTTTCAGGGAGCTCACTGTGCTGGAGAGCATTATCTAGCAGCATACGCCTGGAGTGATTACACCTCAGACAAGTCACATTCCTGGGAATGAGGCATCTGATTCCTCTCATTACTGAGGTTATGCCATCTTACAAAAGGTATTAGAGCGTCGGGTCTGCATGGCAGTGTGCGTACACCTTCTGTTTTCCTATTAGATCTGCCAAGGGATCACCAGTGTCTCCCCTTTTAGGTGACAGTATGAGTTTCAGGGTCACTGAACACAGGCATTTTTCAATAAATCATGATTAAAGACCAGTGCTATACAGACTGTGTCACAGGGATTTGCCAAGAAACAGCCTAACCTTTCTTATTTCATTTTCTTCTCAACAAAGGTGTATAAAGGTTATTAAATTATTGCTTATATATATGTTACTTATAAACATAAATGTTTCTGTTTATCTACAGCAATGTTCAATGAGTTTTCGGATAATGGCCAGTATAATTTTTATATATGGGTATGCAAGCAGCAGATACAGGGAGTCACGCAAACCTGTAAGTGCATCTGTTTGAGTTTAGGAATTGACTTTTGTTTCAGCACATCAAACGAGACGGCGTTACTCTGCTGCTGGAGGGGAGGAGGAGGAGGAGGAGGAGGAGGAAGAGTGCCTGAGTTAACACCATGTGATGAGGGCAGCATTTTGTTTTCAGACATTTCGGAAAAGCCTCGTTGCAGGCACAAGATACACAGACCACATACCTCAGTAATAAATCAGTACTAGATCAGTATTAAAGGAGTCTCTGGCCTACTGGAGTATAGTCCTGGCAACTTGCAGCCATTAAATATCAGACAGCTTATTCCCCTGAAGATCCTTCCCTCTGTTTGGGGAGAGACAAGGCATTTTGCTTGCCAGCTATAATTTAAATGGAGCAGGGTTAATCTTCTGTTATCAGTGCCTCCTTCTAGCGGAGGAAGCAAAATACCTGCCCACCTGAATTAATTGTCCAAGGAGAGGCAGGACGGACAACTGCACATCGTTATTTCCCTGTGAAGACGGCACTAGTCATCATGAGGTAAGACAGCACCCGTGGGCTTTTATGTCAGAAAAATCCTGTTTTGTCCAGGCTAGGTTAAATTCTTAGCTGGTATAAAATGGGTAGTATCCCTGAAGTCAGGAAGGTGGGCTGATAAGCACTACCAGAACAGATCCATTTTTCTATCTTGTCAGGAGGATCTGGGTGTTGTGAAACTAATGATCTGCACAGACTCCAGGGTACGAGCTCCAGCACAAACTTGACTTTAGGCTGTCTCTCACACCAAGGAGGTATCTGCTCCTCTGCTTGGCCCCGGCAAGCTCCTCAGGCCATGTTCTGCTATTTTGCCTCCTCCACTGAGTTATCGTTAGAAAGCGAGCTGGCCAGTTTATGGCTTGCCAATGCACATCTATTTTGTATTTAACCTCTCTGCCTGTGTCCAAAAACACGTTGTTTAGCTACATCTAGGAAAGCATGACCTGGTGTCTTCTCCAATAACATTAGTGCCAATGGAATTAGTTTGATTTTCCCCAAACATTAGAAAAATGACATCCGAGGTACACAATGTGTTAGCCCAATTACATATTTTCCTTTGGCTGTTTATGAGTATTATCCACTGGACTTTTGACCTCTGAATTTTTGTGCAATCTCCGTAGCTCTGTATACAACACTGCACAGTAGTTTATACAGTTCTGCCAGTGGTAAAATAACTTCAAACCGTTTCAATCACTTGTGGTTAGAACATGATTTTTTTTTTAAAAAAGATTTTTTTATTACATTAAAAGGACTTCTTTCACTTGAAGTACTCATTCCCTTGCAGATTTATGGCATATTTAATTAGTCATTTGCAGTGTAGATCACTACATTCACTAAGGATCAATATACAGTAACTGACTGCAAGCTGGTAAGAAAATATGGTTGAGTTTATAAGGATAGCTGAAGCTCAAATCTAAACTGAGAGGGTGCGCACAGGAGACATGGGAACACGATCTGCCCCCAGGCATCTGCTGTTGATGCTTTTAAGTGAAGCAACCAGTTCAGCCTAGCAGCAGGAAGGCTGGGTGATGCTGGCCAGCCTGGCCAGGCAGAAACCACATGTTCTCATGGAGCGATTTGGCTCTGCTGTCACTTTCTATTCTCTCCAGAAACAGTGAGCAGCTCTACGAAAGTCTCCACCTGTACCAAGAGGATTGCAAGCCTCCATTTCTCATCCTCTTTAGTAACCTACACGTTTGGAGATTGTGGTCTGCTGCACTTAATATGACACCTGGCACAGTGAAGCTATGACCATATCGAAGTCATAGCCACCATCATCATCATAAAAACAAACCAGCTACTTTATAAAATACCTTTTTTTATTTTGAGCATGGATTATCCAGTATATGAAATATGACTAGAAAAAAATTATCTCAGCAGAATATTCTTCTTCCAACTGCCTGTAATTCCTTACAGTACACAAGAAACAAAAGCAAAATTTAACAGAAAATAAACTTGTATTTATTAATGCATCTCTGGGAAGACATGATTTTATTAAGGGGCCAGAAGTTAAATTGCATTCTAATGGGTAATAATAAAGGCTATATACTGCAGTTTCTGGTAATATTGGCTTAGATTTAGACACGCAGCTAAGGTAACCTTCTATTTCTCTTCTTTCATATGAAAGGCTACTGAAAACACTAGAGAATAAAAGATGCTGTTGTTAGTTGTCATACTGTGTCTATAATTACTTACTTTGTTCCTGAAGCCATCACCATGATAAATTTGCAGTTTTCCCATCTGCCAGGAGTAGTAATGTGCAATACATTTAACAACTGAATTTACATATAGAAAGTATCATTGACCTTTGAATTTAAAAGGACAAAGATTTACAAGGACACCTTTTTGAAGCAAAGTGCTTAGTTTAGGAAAAATGAAACAGCACAAGAGGAATAAAACACACTATCTCCTGCATATAGGAAAAGTTGCAGTTTTACAAGACAGACATTTGAAATCCCTATCAAATAGCATCTTCATGAGTGGCCACATAATAAAGGAGACAATTGCCAACTATAAGGAAAATACTAAGGCAGGATTTGGAACGTGTTTAGCATCAGCTAAATTGGATGCCACAGCACACGTGACTTCGCTGGGAGGCAACCTCTAGACCTGTGACTTGGGTAAACGCAGGGTAACAGCCTGCGCTCTGCCTTGAAGGGTTTATTTACAGGGCTGTCTGGCGACAGAGGCTCGCTCCTCTCCTGTCCTCCGCCGAGCTGCGCAGGATCTGCAGAGATGCACAATTAGCATCTCGCCATGCCACTAACGGAGCTGCACACTCTCGGTTTGAACCCGATTTGCACCCAGGCAGCGCGGAGCATGGGCAAAGCAAGCTGACGACAGCCAGCAGCAGGCTTTCTAAAGAGAATGCCAAGTTGCATTCGGGGCAGGGGAAGACTAATGGTTTTTTTCCAATCCTGAGCTGCACCAGGGTCTGGGAAAGCCCTTTCCCCAGTTCAAGGAGCTCTACCAGAGTGCCAGACTATTACCGACTCACTGAACCGCAGCCCTGGGCTGTGGTACAGCCACAGGCAGCTCTGCCCGTGCCAGGTTAGTGTAGGCACCACAGGCTGCACATCCATCCCCTTCATCCGCCCATCCAATACTTCCAGAGAGTTTTCAGAATGTTTTCAAGTGTCTCTCTTCCTTATTGTTTACACAGGATTATCCCTGGACTCCCTCTCTGGTCACCTGTAATAATGTGAAAGCCCAGAGCTGGATTTGAAACCCACTCATGAATGAGCACAACTCCAGTGAGAACTCTAAACTCTGCCTCAGAAAAGTAGGTTTGAGAAAAGTGAATTTAAATTGATACAGAATGCAGGCTTTAGCATGGAATCTGACTCTCATTCCCTCTCCAGCTTGCTTTGGCAAAAAGTGTCTCAGTACCTACTAACATCCAGTTACTTACGCAGTGAAACAAAGGGAAAGTGGAACTGAATTGAAACAGAGTGAAAGCATCCCAAAGTTAGCCTTGCGACTTCAGCTGAGGTGCAATGTGTAACGCAACCAAAGCCATTGATCTCTGGCATTGCCTAACGTAGCAGAAAAGTTCCTAGAACAAAAATCTCTCTGCCCTCCATCGCATCCAGGCAATGCCACCGGCTTCTCCCCCAGACGGGCAAACTACCTGTCAGAGCTCTGTCCCTGTGCCGAGTTACGGACACGCAGGGAACGGGCTCCAAGAGTCACAGCTCAGACTCCCTTCGTCTAAGCATATAATCCCTCTGATGGACACAGGGATGTGACCGTAAAAACAGAGGGAAAGTACCGATTAATAAAAAGTGCCTGTAGTAGACCCTCAGGAAGAGCAAACAGTAAAACTACAACTTGGCATGGGCGCATGAGACTGGAGAGAGGAATAAACAAATGCTTTCAGGGCTTTGGTGCTAGCTAGTCTTCTGATTTGACCAACACTATTGATATAAAAACATAGCTGTCAGAGCAAAAGTCCACTTAATATTTTTATTGTGGTTATGAGCAAACTCCTGAGAAAAAGAACAGCTATGGTAAGTTTATGTAATATTTATCCTAGTATTCTCCCAGCCGACAGCTTGGCTCACGGGATATTCAGTGTGCAGTTTCTGTATGTTCAGGAACACTCGATGGATTTCTCTTCCATACGGTTGTTCAGTCCTCGCCCAAACCATGTTAACCCTTAGCACAGCACCCACAACACTCTTCAACAAGGAGGTTAACTGCTTTAACTATTGACTAAAGAGCTGCCTCCCTTCATTTATTTTGATCCTAGATCTTAGTAGTGTTGTTTCAAGGCCTCTATTCTCACACTAGAATAAACACTGAATATTTGATTACCACTCACTCTGTCCATGTAAGGAAAAAAAATAATATTTATGTGTGTCTTACTTGTTTCTTATACAGAAACTATTTCGTACTTGTGATGAACTTCATTGTCCTTCCCTGAACCTTTCTAATTCTGTATTCTTTTTCAGAAGAAAGGACCGGCACTTCGCACAGCATTCAAGATACAGAAAAAACACCAAACCATTATTATGCCACTGAATAAAATCTCTTTTGTTGTTAATTCTGTCCTATTAATTTCTAGGATTTGATTTGCTTTGTTGACTGCTACTGCCATTGAATTGATGTGTTTAGGGAACTACGTTTCATTACCAAATCTTGCTCCCAAGTGCTAATTTTGAATTTAGACAAAGAGAGTCTAAGTAATTCCACTTTTAGCAACTCAGTCCTTTTGTGAATCTGCTACAGGCAACCTGTTGTGAAGCTGGCACACCTGGGATACAGTACTGCATTCAAATTTCAGAACATATTTAAGGGGTTGGGTTTTTTGAGGAATAAGAAGTACGTTTCATATTCTGGACAATATTCAAATTAATGAAAGAAAAAACTATAAATCCCAAGATATTCCCAAGAGGGTGTATGAAGACTTCCTCTCTCTCTTCAACCTATCTCTACTGATGTCCTTTTGTTAACATTAATTTTCATATCGTCAATAGCTCTTCCAAAATAACTCTTGGGAAGAAATTGCTATAGTTCAGCTTACCATGTCATGAATGAATTATTCATAAATGCCACTGCCTCATAAAAACTTAAGATATTAGTTCAGAACATAATCATAAATACAACTTTAACACAGACTGCACAGCCTTTAACTCCTGCACTACAATACTTTTCCAGTAAGGTATGATTCAAGATAGAATGACACTTGCAAAAGCAAGTTAAAAGTCTTACAGATGAACAACTGTTGAATTCTGAATTTCTTAGAACATGGGTTTTTTGGTCATTCTTAAAAGGGTTTGCCCAGACTTGTTACTGCATCCCCTTTCCATTCTCCCTGGAGTATCGTGTGACTTTGTCAGGGTTTAACTCTATTCCAGCCAAAACCAGAACAGACTTCAATGTACCCAGCTATATTTTCCCCCTCTCTGTTTACACCCCCAAAGAAAAGAATCAACACACTATTTTCTTACAATATGCTCCCCTGTGACTCAAACTGCATGTGTGTGGTTTTGCATATACTTTAATAGTGCCTCAGCAGGCTGGAGAGAGGCATTAGCTGCATTGTAAATCAGTCACAGACAGAGGGTAACAAGAAAAGCAAGTGGTGACTACCACAGACACTGAAACAGTTTCTGCTCCCCAACAACATAAGATAAGCTGCAGATGCAGGGTGTTTCCATTATTTCATTTCCAATTTTGACAAACTAACTGAGAAAGAACCCTTCCTATAAAAGGGCAAAGAACTAAAGAAAAAGAAAAAAGAAAAATAAAAAAGTTTTAAAAAAAAAAACTTGAGAAGGAGAACAAGGTGAATAAAAGGGACTTGCTCTCTTCTCTCCAGCACTAAATAAGCTGCTGTAAGAAAACAGTTCCTGTAAAGAGAACATGCAGTTCAGAACTTCCTGGAGGTATTCTATTTGGAAAAATTCAGTGCTATTGAGTTACCTACAATTATTTTAACAAAGTCTACCTGCAAGCATCAGTAGATATGGGAAAGAATAGACAGCCTACCTACCACTCATTTAATGTTATGTTTTTCAATTGGTTTTCCCATGCTTGCTTTTTACAAACTGACCTCAAAAGGCACACAAGTTTTTGCTAATATCCCCCACACTAAAGTTTCATGAATAGTTTCAGCAAAGAATTCTTAGTTTATATATTCGTAATCCAGTGGAGTACCTACATGTTGCCTCAATTTGCTACCCCCTCTGCCATCCATCAAGAGATTTCCCTGCATTAGCACCTGCGTTAGGTTTTCTGGCACACATTGCATTGATTCGTTCTTATGGAAAATTTACAGTTAATAACTGAGCAGCATTTAATTCTAAACAGACCTGAAGACTTTCCCAAATCTAGCAGCTTCTTTGCTTAATCTTCATATTCAATAATTGCACCTAATATAAAACCCCCATATTAAAATCTACTTTTCACAACTATTTCTCTAACACTTTCTGCATTAGCAAACATCTGCTGCGAAGAGTGTTTGCTGGAAAGCATACAAGCAGCAACAAAAGGGACAGCAGTTTGTGACAGGACAAATAATCAGGGACAATTGCCAGAGGTGTTTGCTTAACTCGACAAAGCAAAACAGGACTGCAAAGTGATGCATGGGGTTGAGTAACATTGGTAGGTGTAGTTCCACTCTTATCTTTCACCAGATGTGAGTTTGGCCCACTGACTGGAAGATGTGTCATGGCTTGGGCTCATACACTGAACATATGGTGGAGTTAGATTACGAGCAGTGAGAGAAACTCTCTCTCTACACAGTAACCGTGGTCCATTTTCCCTAAATCTGCCTGCTACTGGCTCGTTAACAAAAACAAAATCAAACACCTGTGTACCAGATATAGAGTTGTTTAAGTGCCAGCGCTGATCCATCTGCAAAGCACATCATTAGCCAGCTTCTTTTCTTTGGGTGAGATGCAAGACAGATTCATCAGAGCAAACCCACAGCACCACTAAAGGAACATTATGTGTTCCCAGCCTACCGCTCTCCACTTCTTTCTTTGCCTTTTCATGCTGCCATAATGGTGATGAATAGTGATAAAAAATTCATTTCTCTCCTCATCAGGTAATTCTCCAGGCCCTGGACCAGCACACTGTGAGCCTCATCCCCTCTTCTTTATTCGCCCACCTGCCACTTCATTGGCAGATCCTTCCAGCGTGCCATTCCCTCATCTTAGTTCTCCTGCACTCCAGACAATGACATTTTTCAAAACCATTTAAATGCTGCTGTATTGGGTCTAGCTGGGTTGCAGGGGTGGCTTCTGTGTGAAGATGCCAGAAGCATCCCCTCCTCCTCGTCCCTCCTCTGACTTCTGTGGGCACACAATGTCATCCGAGTCATCCCATCTTACTCACAGGTCATGATATGATCTATTTAGGTTGAGATTCATTTAGGATTCTTGACTGTCTTTCCTCACAATTACACAGGCACATCCTATACACCTTTATTCTTTCAGAAGTAAGATGCTGTAATGATACACCATCATGTAAGTAAACGTTTATTGGAAGATAGTGTCCTGTTCACTCTGACAAAGGCTGAAGAGGAATATTTCTCTCAGTTATGTTCTTAACATGAATACAAAGAGCAGAAGTGAGCAACTTGTGCAGTGCTGATTAGACATTATCACACTTTAATTTGCTGAAGCTGAGACTATTCAAAAGCTTGGAAAGATCTTGTTCATTGCAGGTGCACACAAAACAACTTAGGCAAGAAGCAGCAGGCGCAAACTGACACAGAAGTGTTAGCAGTGGAAATGCAGATGTACAACAGCATAACACATTTAGCCCGTCAACTGCTTTCTAAAATAGCTGTCATTGTGTGCGCTCTCAAGGACCAGAGCCAGAAAGCTCCTTGCTGTTGAGCATCACATTTCACTGATGTTTTGGTCAGTCCCCAAGTTCTAGAGCTATGAATCCCATTAAAAAAAACCAAAACCAAACCACTCCCCAAACCAGCCTCACCCACAAGTAATAAAAACACAATCTGTATCATCTGCAGGGACTGTGCTGCCTTGAAGCTGCAATCCCAACTCAACATCTGCTAAAGTCAGCAGCAGAATCCGGCGCGAGGCATAAAAAGTCCACTGCTCTTCAGGAGCCCAAACATGTCCTGGCCTTTCTCTACCCTTCTCCATGCCTTCCTTGCATCCCTTTACATGACCGAGGGCTTCCCATCCTATGGGAACTGAGTACATACGTTGGCAAACACATGCGCTCACGCACCAGTCCATACGGTACTCCAGGGTACAGCCAGGCATAAACTAGTTTTACCAGCCTTCATTCCCAATGAACAGATCCAAATTCAGATGTCTTTATTTCACATTTGTTTGGCTTTCCCTTAAACCTGTTGTGATCTTGCAACTATTGGCCCTAGATTAGCATGGTTTTTCTTTTATTGGTTTCAAATTTATCTGCAGTAGCTTTCATTTGGTGAAATTCCTATCATCATCCTAGCCAAGAAAGCGTATAAAAGGAAGGCTGAGCAATTTCTATTGCACCTTTCAAAGTCTTAAATGCTTGTTACCTTTCTGAATGCTCAATCAAACCAGGCAGTGCAGCTAAGTAAGTTAGCTGCAAGCTGAGGCATTTGCCAGGAATTCACTCCACCTCCCTCAGAGAGTTCAGTAACATTCTCACACACCTAAACACATAATAATTGCATCCAAAAAAATACTATCCAAACTAAAGCAGATATGTGGAGTACTCCATGCATATGTAAGAGAAAGAGAAATATCAGCTCAGGTTTGCTGGAAACAAAAAATAAGTAGAGATTCTCCTGGGGGTGTTGTTTGTTCATCTCTTTGTTAAATTTTAAGATTACAGTTCAGTTTCTCTTCTGTCCCTCACTCCCAACCTTCTGACATAAAGATCCGCAGCATCAGAGCTATCAGGCTGGGATTACTTTTACATTTAACCCAGGATAAAAGATGCAGCTCCTTAGAGCAGTTTATGAATAAAGGGCTGGTAATTTTCTTATCTGCTTACTCCTGTTTACAATTGTTCAGTTGTTATAGCTACATGTAAATACCAACAACCCATATATGGGGAAGGGTGCTGTTATGGAAATGAGACACCTTCATATCCATGAATAGCGATGAATCCTGAGGCTGAAGAAGGTCATGGTTAAATGTGAAAGGCAGAATTAAAGTACCTACAATATTATTGCTTGATATACCATCCAACGAAGTCAGCAGAATTTCTTTCCAATAGGCTAGGGACCAGGTCCAAATCCTGCCCCCCTATCTCTTTCACGGTGACCTAACACACCTTCCAGTACAGAAAGACAAGGTAGAATTTGCAGATACAACACAGAGTGTGAGCATTTTGGGGACAGAAGGAATGGAAGAGTTGTTAAAGATGCAAATTCATCATAGCAATTTCCTTGGATTAAGCTAAACTAAGATGGTGTTACTGCTTAAAAGGGCAGTTCTGTCATGCTCCCCACTCCAGCAATCCCCATCACCTCCCCTTTGTCAGGGTATACTTATCACACAACTTCCTACAATACTAACCTGGTTGCAAACTAATCAGGAGGAAAAAAAACCAAAACCAAAAACAAAAAACACCAACCAAACAAAAAAACGACCCAAAACTTTATTACTGTATTTAAAACATCTACCCTTTCTGAATGGGAACACAGCAACTAAATACGATTCATTGTGCAGCCACAGTCATTAGTGGCAGAGGATGCAGCAAGACTGAAGGGCTCCCCTGACTGGCATCACGATGATCTCGGGTCTGCTTCAGCTGACTATGAAATTTCCCTCTTATTTGTAGAAGTCTTGCTGCAGCATACCAGACATGTATGGGATAGAATAGCTCGCTGGAAAAGAGGCAGAGAAAAAGAATTTACTGCCAGAAATATCCGTCCTCCCTGCTTCTCCCAAGCCCCATGTTCAAATGAGCCATTATACACCACCTGTTTTAGCTACGGAGTAGCCATCAGGATTTCATTCTGCACAATGTACTTGGATGATGCTCTGAAAAAGGCTTTCATTGACTCACTCTACTTAATTGGTAGAAGAGCAAACACAGAAGAGCCTGGTTTTTAGAGATAGCAAAAGACATTTTGTTCAAAACTAGGATTACTTGATAATAAATCCGTTTGCAAGCAGATAAATGCCAGCAAAGAGACTAGAAATAGGAAGTGTCTGTTAAATAAAGCAGGTTACTGACAAAAAAGGAGATTTGGATTTATTTTGAACAAATAAACCAGGGTTTAAAGGTTACAGTACTAAAATGAAGTAAAAGACAAAGCAGGTTTGTTATTCTATTCTATGTAATGTGCAGTAAATTAAAGAGTTGGTATTCCTATAGTACATATTGATTATTGTATTATTGTGTACCGTGTTTGGAGCTGTAAATATTTAAGCACATTACTACTCTTCACAGGATACAGAACAGAGCACTCAGATTAATTTCAGACTTCGTATTTAAATTCTTCTGCCAGACTGAGAGCTCTGGGTATACAAAGAGGAAACTTCACAGTAAGCTGATTTACCCAGAGAAGCAGAGATACTACGCTGATCTAAACAAACAACTTAACTTTGCCAGTATTTTGACTGGTCCCTCAAAGTAAACTGTAATGAACTCAAAAGGAATAGGTCCATGGAACAACCCCAACATTTATAAGATACAGACATTATTATTTCCATATTACAACTTGGGAAATTAAGATAAAACATCAAGAATCACTGTTACTAAAAGAAACATAACTTTCTACTGATGATTTTCAGATCTATACTGTCAGATGTTCAGTATTTGCTCTGCATTGGACATCCTTGTCAGTTCCACAGCTATTCCCACCACTTCTCCACCTTTTCGCTGTGACCACATTTCATTCAGAGAAGCTATCCAACATCTATTCTTAAAACAGAAAACTGCTTTGTTGTAGCCTTGCCATTTACTGCCTTTATTTTGCCCTGTATAGATGGAAAGAAATACATAATCAAATATGTATGTGCATTTCTGCTGGGTATTTTCATGCAGTAGCCAACTTCTGCATTATCTTTCCCATCAAAGGGATACATACGATGCATATCAGAGAAATAATACATGAAGAGATGAACAGAATTATTCAACCTCCATCTAAAATAAAAACAGGAAAAAGAAAGCTGTCCATGCACCAAGTTCTACAAATGGTACAGAAGAAAAAAAAAAGTGCACCATTTTTTACCTTCCTATTCCTAAGTGCTTTTCAACAATGTGTATTAATTTATTCTGACATAAGGATGGGATAATTGCATGCAGTCTTTAATATTAATTGCCATGTAAGCTGTTATAAAAAGGTTTGCTATCTCACAACTCCCACACAGGTAAGCCTAGTCGAAGCCACATTGGTGGCCAAGGTAACACTCCACAGTAAAAGATGTATTAAATCAATAGGCCAGCAGTAAGCCTTCTATTTAAAAAGCCTTGCTCATTGCATGTGATCTGAACACAATGAACTAACACTGCTACCTGCAATTGACGGAGCTTTTAAAAATTGTGGGATAGCACTCAAGTCAATGCATCAACCACTTGAATTTCTTTAGCAACTTATATCTGGTTAATTCTTTACAAATTCTAGAAGACAGAAAAACGTTTTATAGAAGAAAAAGCCAATTTCCAAGTTCTATTTTATAACCAATAAGAACTTAGAAATGATAATTCTGGAAGAACAGAATTAGGCAGGTTAAGGCATGTGTGTCAAAATATTACCTTCCATAACATATTTGACCAGTCTACAGCATAAAGAAATTCTTAGGATTTCACTCAGAAGGAATCAGGACATGCATTTACTTATCTTTTTTACTTTGTTTTGTTGTCTTAATTGGTGCTAAGTACCACGTTATCTTAGTAATTTTCTCTCTCAAAAGCATTTCATTGGATAGCATAGATGTAACTGAAGCCAGAATTCAGAAGACGGAATGGATGACCCATAGAGCCTTTGCAAGAGAAGAGTATAAAAGCTTGGCTTTTGTCCTAATTAAATGGAAATAAACAGGTATTCTCTTTAGCAACAAATATACTTTTTAGGACAAGAACCATAGGACAAAATTGAAGTGAAGATGTTTTATCAATCAGATTTAGAGCTGATTCTTTAGCTGGGAGCTGAAGAAACAGCACTGGTGAGAAAATAGGTAGAAGACATAGAAGATAATTCAATTTAAAGAAATGCACAAGAAAAAAAATGACAAAACCAGAAGAATTCACCAACACCTATAGTTCATGCTTGGATGCACAAACAGGTATTAGTGTGACTCCGCATACAATAATCTTTTTGCACATGCAGACCTGAATTTTCCAGGCTTTCTGGTTGCAGCTCCATTGCTCTGTTCTCCACGTGGCCTGTTCTACAAGGTCTTCTCCATCTCCAGCACCTCTTCGCAGAAATCACTCTGACAGAGTGTAATTACAATGGACAAACGACTTTTGATTCAGCAGACAAATGACTGTTTCAAAACACTTGATCAGGCAGGAAGATGCCTGTAATTTTGAGTCATCCAGCTGACCCTAATTTGCAATCAACAGTCCTGTGAATTTTTAATTGCAGACTGTCAGTGCTAAAGCTGTCAGCTGGGTTACAAACCCACAGGACACAGCTCTCCAGGTGCTCAGCACACCCGCAGGCTTTCGGCACACAGAACAGAAAGAGAGACTACTCCAGAGTGCATCGTAGCACACAATATGTTTCACAAGAGCGGGGGGAAAAAAGAACCAAAAATGCAAAACAACAAAAAAACCCTCTACACCCACCCTTCTTCCCCATTCAAAAAAGGCCAAAAAGCCCTGCAGCCACACACAGCCAAATGACAAAATATTTCCCGTGCAGTTACAGGAGGAATAAACCTGACCTGTATGTTAGACTGGCATAGAGCAGAGAGCTTGACCTGTACAGCTAAGAATAATTAATGGTGATTCAGAAAGGACAGAAGAATGGAAATGCAAGACGTCGCCCTGCTGTTCAGCTACAATCATCTTCCCAGCCTTTCACCTGGACTCCTACCTGCCCAGGCTCCCCTTTCTTTTACACCCCCATGACTGCCACATCCAAGGCCATTACTTGCTCATTTTGTCCAAAGTAACACCCAACACTGTATTTCTAGTATTCCCTGGAAACTGTTTGAAATACACCACCAAGTATCTTGGTCTATGGGTTTAATCAAACTCTCTGGACCCACCTCTTCCCCTCTTACCACCTTTACGTGGATAATTTGCCTGTTTCTCTATCTACAGACGGCAATAGAGGAGTGGGTGAAATGAGTGGGATCCTTCACCTTGGGTGTGAAGGATCTTTCCTGATGTTGTATTGCAAAGATTTCAATTTTTGCTACACCACTCTGTTTAAAAGAAACTATTCTTAGCAGTGCCCACTATCACCAAACATAATCCACTTAAGCTGTCACCTTAACACTCAGTATTTATTTGAATTAGATCCTATTGTACAGTCTCACTATTTAAATGGAAGTCACTTCTTAGGTTGCAAAGTAAGCAGATGCCAATGAACTTCTCTGAAATGTGTTTCCATTTTATCTCATTGCATATGTTTCCATTTTCCTAGGGCCCTCTTCTCATCAATACCTCTTCTCATTATGTGATCAAATCTTCCCCTTTTGTCAGAAAAACCATATTAGTCATCTGTCCTGAGAAAATTGGAAAGTCTAGAGATGTTATCTCTTCATCTAACTACTGACCACTAGCTTTCAGTCATGATGAATAATGTCTAAAAATTATCCTAAAATCCTCCGCCCCCACACACCCTGCCTTGAAAGTTCTTTGCTGGATTATATCACCCAACAGATTTATCTATCAGTTTTCTGTAAATCAATTGCTGTTAAAGAATGTTATCCATCAACAAAAACGATTACAATAACTATTAAGTTTCTGCTAGCGCTGCTTGAGAAATAACAAAATTTGAAGGCTTTTTTTTTTTTTTTCCTAAGAAAAGCAGCCCTGAAGTTTTGTTAAAATGAACTTTTGGAAAAAGTACTTAGAACTTTGTAAGAAATAAATCTTTGTCAAAAAAAAATTCAAAGCTTTTAAAATCCAATTTAAACTACATTGTAATAATTTCTTGGTTCAAATTCGGAGACAAAATTAAACAAAACTGTACAAAGGAAATCCAACATGGTTGAAAATGGCATTAAAATGTCACGTGAGGATATTACTCATGAGGATATTGGAGACTTGGAGAGAAAAGTAACATTTTACATTCCCTCTCAAGCCAATTTAAAAATGGAACATTAACTATGATAGGACGAGTATCTCTAATAATTGAATAAAACAGTCATTAAGAACCTAATTTCTTGTGTAGCCTGTAAGATTTCAAATTTTTAACTAAATGAGGAATCAATGTTAAGCTAAATTGCAAGAAAAATTATTTGATGTTGCAGTGCTAAACTCAGTAAAAGATAAACTCACAAATTAATTTCAGTTCATAAGCTAAAAGGCTCACAGATGTATCCTCACTCACAAGGTAAGTAAAAACACCGAGTCAGCATTCATAAAGTAAACCAACCGTTCAACAAGCATCAGGCACTCGTCTCTCCAAAGCAGGAGACTGATACACAGCACTCAGCATTTCATTACCTTTTTATTTGGAGGCACCCAAGAACCCTTTTCCAGCCACAGTTACTGCCCAGTGCAGCCCAACACAGGAGTAAGTCCTTCTGAGAATATTTGTAGTTCATCTACAGGCACTCAGACCGCAATACCAATGCGCTCAAAAACCCACCCAAAATCCTCAGGGTCACAACTGACATTCCTAGTCACCAAACCAAGCTTTTTGTAGCCCAGGTGGGACCAGGCTGGCTCTGCCAGGGGACTTGCTCTGCTCCCAGTCACACCAATGAACCCTGGTGAAGAGTGTCACAACGGATACAACAACCACACATGCCGAAATACTAATTTTACAGAATTTAAGAGCCTGACTAGGAGGCTGCAGCAAGATGTCCTGTGTTTGGGTGAGTTTGTGAGAAGCTGGTAGCAAACGGCGTATAACACATTGGGACTGGTGGTCAGCAACAACGTCTGATAAGCAGCAAGGGCTTCAGGAGAGACTACTGCTTAGCCTAATTTTAGGCAGGGAAATGCTCATATTCTAGGATTGCAAATCGAGTCAGTTATAAATAAGTCAATGAGACTTGCTGTGAGAGACACTGTATGCAGCCACAGGCAGTACTCTCAGAACACAAGAAATTGTGGTACTGATGAGAACAACTTAATTCTCCTAAAACTCCTTTTGCTGCAAAACCCTGGTGTTAGCAGTCACTGGTTTACTATAGTCAACAGCACTTCCACACTAAAACTGAATCTGGCTCTTTGGCCTTACAGTTGACTTAACTGACAATTTGGGGACCTCGTTCGTAAGTGAAGCTCACGCTGCTGCGTACTCCAGCTGTCCGCACCACGCTGTCGGCAGCCTCGCGGTAATCGGGGCAGCCAAATCCAATGCACACTGAATTCTGCTGCTTTTCCAGTTGCTGCTCATCGATCTACTAATCCAATTTGGGATAATGAGAAAACAGGAAGACAGCCTGCAATAGGTCAAAGACAACATCTAAATAGTCAGTGACACCCCCCTCTCCAGTGCCTAGCTATGGTATTAAATAGATGCAGTCACTAATAGGAGGATTTCTTGTGCTTCTTGAGTCAAAAATGGTCAGTACTGACCGACTCGTTCACTGCATTACTGTCCAAACAATGAAACACAACATGATAAAAAACACACTTGAAACAGAGTTTATCCCTGATCTCTACTCATGGAGGCAACTGAATAGAGCAAGTATGATTTGGCCCTAAAGCTATCAGTGAGCATCCTCTCCCGTTGCTATAAGGCTACCTGAAAGCAGGGCACATAGAAAACACATACACCAAGTGCATACAGAAACCAAAGCATATGTAAAAGCATGGAAAAAGGAGGTGGCGATTGTGCTCCTGCCTTTACATGACCATCCAGTTTCTGAACCGCTCTTCCAGGGCAGGGATGAGAGAGGTTCAACACCTTCCCCCTACCTCTGTCACGTACCTGGAGTCATGTCCCAAATCACGGCTGTGGACTCTAGTCCAGAAAATCATCTCTACAAGTCACTTAAATATTTTTTTGATGTGTACAGTGAGTTAATTGCATCTAAAAATCATTTTACCAGCAAGAGACTGCCCAAGATGATACAGCAAGTGTCTGGTAGCACAAGAAATACAGCTTGTGGTTTCCAAGTCCAGCAAGCAGCATTCCATGTGTGCTTTCACCAGCAGCACATGTGACTGTGGCCACTCACAGCTAGAAGAAGATGCAGATTATTATCCAAGGAATTCTGGGGTACAAATGAATAATAGAGCTATTCCAATTTAAAGTCCCAGATGGAGAATTGCTTGCAAGCGCCTGATAGTATAAAAGTTTTACCCTCCCATCATACTCCCTAAGGGAAGCAACATAAATGCTTCTAACTGGCAGTTCTGCTACCAATAGCTAGTTTTCCCTCATGCCTTCAGAAAGCCCATGCATCATACCACTTTCAACTAGCAGTTTATATCACATCCGCTTCTAATGGTTCTGTGAGAAAATGCCAAATTACAACAGCAAAACACCAACCGCTTCCAGTGATTATAGCTACAATTAACTCGCTGTATGTATCAAAAATCCTTATCAGGTAATGAATAAGGGCAATCCCAACAGCAAGAAGTGAAGAGCATTAGGTGCTCAGGCAAATGATGAAATGATAAAAGTCAGAGTGACTACAGAAAAAGAAAAATGCCCTTTTTCCAAGCTTCTGGTAACTTAAATGCTGAACAGGGCAGAAATACCAACCTGCTGCCATAACTTACAAAAGGCTATTCTCAGCAGAACTTAAACATTTCCCATGCAGTCTTCACTAATAAAAAGAAAAAAGTACCAGAGATTCTATTCCCAATTATAATATGCACCAGTGATTTCTGAAGCAGCAGGCAAAGCAGATGTTGTACTAACTTCCATGCAACGGCATGTGACAGCCACCTTGATTGTCCTTTTCCAGCCATTTAGTTCAGTTACTGGGGGAAGCAGTGACACTGATACATCTGCAAGTTCCATGTGTTCCCATAAATCAAGCATTTATATATCTTTTTCCCAGGAAAAACATAAACCCAATTTGGAAGATACTTAATGGAGTATCACAGTACCAGAAGCACCAGCAGGTGTGATGTAATGTGGCTCCGACACCTCCAGAGCAAACAAACTGTCCGATAATGCCGAGCATTTGAACACAACTGTGGATTCATGTCATTGTGGGGGAAGTGGGAAATTTAGCCCTATCCAATTCTAAGATGGGAAGATTCATGAGGGTCGCCCATGAGGAAATTTGTCAGCTGCAATAAGCTGTCAGCAGTTCTGTCCAGCTGCAGATCTGCATAGGGATCATCTTCACTGCCTAAAGCCCAACATCAGTCACAGGTAACAAAGAAGAATTTACACTACTTTTTTTTTTTTTTTTAGCAATGGTTTTGGGGGATATCTACAATGCAAGAATTAATATAACATAATTTACTTTTAACCAAAAATAACCTGCATAAATCATAAGACTGTACTAGTTCCAAAGACATGGAAGAATCCAAGACAGATGAAGGCTTCAAGGTATTACTTCCAGACAAAAAGGCGATCACAGAGGTAATGGGCCAAAACAAAATGACATTAAGAACAAAAGAAAAGTCAACTTCACAAAGGCAATAGTCTCGCTTTCCACAGCTGAGAATAAGGAGCAAAATTTTCAGTCCAAGACATTCTCTTTTCCTTTTCTCAAAAGCCCTTCAGTCTTCTCCTCTCTATAGTTTCTTAGGGTGAAAAACGCATAAGAAAAAAAAAAAAGAATCTGTGCTTTTAACCAGACAGAAATAAATGTATTGTGCAATACTGCTGTTGAAGTTCAAGACTAGGGGAATCCACTTTGTCACAGTCACTTTCAATGAACACTCCAGTTCATGATAAGTTTCATAAAAACTGCTTAATTCAACATTTATGGAAGTACTGAAGATAGATGAAAGGCGTAGAAATAGGAATCTCGCCAATCAATCATCCCGTTGAAAATGAGCACCCAGGATAAGAAAGAAGATAGGCTTTTCATGTACATATGGTCTGCTAGATAGAATGATTGAATATTCTTGCATTTTTAATCAAAATGTTCCTACCATTGCACTATCCCATTCAAATTATTTTCTTCCACCAGTGAATATTAGCACTCTTTTCCCTTGGGATTAAGTTGCTTGCAATGTTCCCAATAAGAAAAGGAAACATCCTGTATGAAAAGGTGCTTGATAAAAGATTGACTGAGGAAAAACTTTTTTTTTATTTGTAAAAAGTCTTTTAGAAATAAACGATCAGAAGTGAACAGAGGCCCAGCTTTCAAATAACATAACAAAAGAGAACAAGATGGTATTATGCCAGATCACACAATTTGAATCTCAAACTACTTACGCTAGAAAAGTTTGGGGGCAGACTACCTTTTAATAATGAATTTTTATATCTTTTTGTACAAGAAATCTTTGCCAGAAATTATGTTCCTAGGTATAATCATGCTACAAAGACTATTGATAACAACCTGAGAGTTCTGGTGAAACTGCTAAAAATACCCAGCCAGGGCAGATTGTGCCGCCTTCTTCCCGTGAGGTTTTTCATGGGCTAAAAGCGCAACCTGCAACAGAGCTTGCAACTTAACTTAGCCAGCTCTTCTCTCAGGGTTCCAGCCTAGAAGCAGTGGAGAGAAAAGCCTTATTTATTAGCTCCAAATCAAAAACTACTTCTGTCCTTTCTTTACAAAAAGTACCATGTGAGATCAGCCCAACTTGGTGCAAAGGTAGCTGATAGGAATTTTCCTATTCCTTTTATGGTTTTGGAGATTCCAAGAAATAAGTTCAAGTTTCTAAAATAAAAGAAAGAGAACCCAAGCCAAGATTAAAATCTTCTGATTTTAATATTAACCTATTTCCCCTTCAATTAAATTGTAAAAGTTACAGTTCGAGAGTTAAGCAATAACATATGGTGCAATAAACACCATTATCAGCCTGATGAGTTATTGCAAGTAACCACCCAGCTTACCAAAGTATTTCCATGGAGTTGAACAAGCTGGAATTGAATGCAGATTCACTGTAATTTCACAAGTGGGAACATTCATCACAGTGAAGTTTCGATTGATTTTTGCCAGTTAATACCCTGTAAGTGCCAATGTTATCTTTCTACGCCTGGAATATCTAGTTGAAACATAATGATTCCCTTAAAATTTTGATTGTTCCCATTTGACTAATAAGACAAGTTCATAGTTTGTAAATAGTATGAGACAAAGGCATAGGTACAGTACTACTGCTTCAAGTATTCTGCATTGGATTCTTAAGTACTTCTTACTCCTCTGCTTCTTCAGTTCTGCTTGCAGAGCAGGAAAAATAAAACAGTAAAGCTAGAATAATAATAATAAATTATTACAAGAGATATCTAAGGCCTTTCATAAATAACCCTACAGAGTAGCAACTACATCTGTTCAAAGAAACCCCTATTGCCTGATTCTTCATTTGGTGCAACAGAACACATCAACGCCATTCATTTCAAAAACTTCAAACCTCTAACTCAACAGTATTCACACTAGGACATTCTATAAGATGCATTTAACTGCAACTAATTAAAAAATAACATATTTTTGTTCTCACCAACTCCAGCATCAAATTCCACTGCATAGAAAAAGGGGGAGCGGGAAAGAAAGATGCACATTCATGGGAATAAAAGGAGGAAAATATTCTTTCAATCTCTGGCACTTGAAGAATTTTCAAAAATAACAGAGAATAGACTACCTATTCATGAAATCTGTAGTAGTCTTTCCATGGATTTCAGAAGGTCTTACCAAGATAGATGAGGCAATCCATCACTGAGAAGCCAGTTGTTCGTTCCTCCGCTGAACTGAAATTACAAAGTAGGTGCATGAACCACAGAACTAGTAAGGCCTCGTGGGTTTGTGATTCTGTGTTGGATGCTCTAAGACCTAACAAATTTTGTGTTCTGGTTTGGGTTTTTCTTCTGGATTGCAACACCTCTAACATTTCTAGAATTATCTTCAACTGTTGTCTAATAGACTGAGCCTGTGGTTTGGGTTTCTGCCTGACTGGGAGTACGCATGGAAAAGAGCAGAGAAATCCTAAACATTTAGATTCATGAAAAACTGTAGGAGTTTAAATTATCTGAAAGCTCTACCTCCTGCTGTGTTTGGCCAAAACCAACCTGCAGATTCAGTGCTGGCTAGAAGCAGAGCACACCGCTCAACGCAGACCTGCACACACACACCTCGTTCACACATTACCCATCTCCTTAGGAAACAGTGCTAAAACCCCAAAACGGCTAACCTGGTCTGCCTCCCGTGACCATACCCCTGCAAAACAAGACACACGGACAACAGCACTGTGACACACGGCAGAGGGACAGGGGCCACCATGCGCCAGGATGGGCTTCATGCCCACCTCTCCTGGGACACTTATGTCCAGTGGTGTAACGCAACAGGGCTCAAAGTCACGCTGAAAGTCAGTGGACAACTTTTGGGTTTCTTTTGCTTTAAGCAAGAGGCTACCCATCCTCCTCATATCCAAAAATACCACAAAATGACACGCTGCTTCGGTAGCTTGCCACATCTTCTGAAAATAATTTCTATTTTAGAGGGGGGGGGGGCTGTCGGGGGGAAGAAATAACCAATAAAATAAATCCAGTCTGATTATTTTGAAAAGGACAAAGACAGCAGAGGTGACAGAGGTGTAATTGTTAGTCAACCTTACAGCACTTTTCAGTAGAGCTATTTAACATTTGATTCCACTGATAAGAAAAATAATAAACAAAGTTATTATGAAACTGTTCTATCTGTCAGCCAAAAGTCCAGTGAATCATTTATGAACGTGTACCTAGGGCTTCTCTCCCTTCTATTCTCTTTTCCCATCAGAAACTGAAGCTAGTTGCTTTTTTTTTTAAACTGTTGTTTTTATTTCTTAAATCAACCTGAAAGGAATAAAATATTGCAATGAGCAAAAATACAAAATAAATGTTTGTAGTTCTGTAATTCTTCGAAGTGTCAAGGAAAAACATAAAAACGTATGCTCTGTAAGTTTTCAGCTGAACTTGGCATGACAGTCTATCTATTATTTAAAAGATGTTGAAGCTCAATTCATGAATTATTAAATTCTTGTTACATTTAGTTTCCAAGGGAAAATATTATTTCATTCAATATAGGAAATTCAACTTGCTCTATAGTACTTTCCTAAAAAACATGGGATTTAAACTCCTGAAGTTACTCTAAAAAATGAACTAAATTACTAGTCCAAACTTCATAACTAACATTACTGCCTCATTAAAAGGATGTTCTGTGTATTCAATAGCCATCAACAATCCTTCAGTATTCCCACACCCACTGCACAAACGTCCTGCACGTGAAATAACCTGCAGTGCAGGAGAGAGGTTGGCAATAGCTGCTCCACGTGAAACTCCTGAACCTCCAATTCATCCAAGCTGCAGAAGTCAAACATTCTCTGGACCCTCCAACCCGCTTCCTTCCCACATTTCTCAGGACTGACCTCAAAAGACTGCTCACACCGTGTTAACGCACAAGCAGGTCCAACAACCAAAACAAAGTTCTCCGTTATATTACTACATCTTGAGCTGGCAAAGTTTGACTACAAATCGTATCTAAAAGCACTCAGAAGGTCTCTCAGAGGTGAACAGTCACTCACCAGAGAGACTTCTGGCTGGTAGCCTGATAAAGCACGGCAAGTCTTTTGAATTTAAAAGAACACATCGCTCTTCTGAGGGGGATTCCTGTCCATGATTACCAGGATAATTTCAGAAATCTCTTATTGGCTGCTTCAACCAATGCAAACTCCCAGCGGTTTCAGTGGCCACTTCAGCAACTGGCAATCGATGGGATACGAGCATTGGTCACTGTACCGGGGCTGCTCACGAGGAGGGTCACAGCTGTAACGGGAATTCCCTGTGTCAGTCCAGCGACAGCAAACCAAGCCTGATGCACAGCAGCCTTCACCCACAAGGGACGTAATTATTCTTTAGTTCAGCCAACAGCATCTCCACTTTAGACTTTTGAAACTTCATTGTATAGTCTCGCTAATGTAAGATTGGTTCTGCTCTAGAACGAGGACTTAATAACTATAGGGATTCAAAACAAACAGCTAACTGAACTGATTTAATAAGAGACCCACAAAACAAACTCAATGGCACTACTTACATTGCCTAATAAAGTTATTTCACTGTACTCTGGAGGTTAGCTATTCAATTGGCTTCTAAAAATTTATGCCAATATTCTTAAAAGGCTCTGCACAACTGACACAGGTACAGCGGTTACTCCATATGACAAGTATTTCAAAGACAGCTACTCAAGCATATGATCCCACAGACAGAAAACATAATAAAAGTATATTATTATGAAGCTGCCGTAACCATCAACCAAAATTACAATGACTAACTGATTAGCTTATACAGATAAATATTCCAACAGACACTGGGGTATTTTTCCCAGTAAGAAGATAAACTCCGTGTTAGTTTGCTACATTTTTCAAAGAAATGGTTTAAATTACCAGCATTTCAAGAACAATCCAAAAGAAATGTTGCCATTCAACAACAACAAATCCTTCTATACAAAAAAAAAGACTGAAATGCAAGCCATGCAAAATATTCATTCCTTTAGCCATGAGTTAATAAATTTTCATCAAAGTAGATTTTTACATAACATCATCATCATCATGAATGCAAACTACCACTTCAGTGGTAAAGTGCTTTAACCACTTTAACAGTGTTGGCCTCCTGACATTTCTTTTGCGCTCAAGCCCTCAAGGTTACTCATTTCCGCACCTAGGAACAAAAATGTTATGTACCAGCCTCCTCCATCCCCAGGATGCACTGTCAGAATGGGTTCAGGGAGAAACTTCAGAGAGCTTTGCCTTTTCTACCAATTTGTTCACCTCTCAGCAACACTCCTAAACAAAAAAAATATTCACACAATCCTCCCAGTTCTGCATCTTGACTGGCAGCAGGGAAGTCACCCTGCAGAGAATTAACTGCTGGATTCTTACCTTCTCCTCATTCAAGATACAAAGTTTGTGATCTGTGTATCAACAATATATGTCTTGTTAACATTAACCAGCTTAATAGCAGACGGACTCCTCCAGCTCCTGAAGGAAAAATCTTCTGGCCTTTTTAATGCAATCAAAGGATGAGCAACACGTCTCATTTCCCAGATTACATCATCAACTGCCAAGGAAAAAGCTTCCTGTTCGACTGTTATTCTTTTTATTGTGATACACAATATCACTCTCAAAGAACAGTGATTTAGTCTTCTTTGTAAATAGAGTTATTGACTGGAACGCATTTTGCCCTGCACTGCCATTTGCCTTTAATAGCACTTTTAACACCCTTGCTGCAGTCAGGCTCTGTAGAACGATGAGCCATTTCTGCTCTGAGGTCTTTGCCAAGATTCTTGGTACAGCCCAATCTTCCAGCTCAGAAGCATATTGAAAAAGAAATAAAAATGCCTGTTGAATATAAAGTATAGTTGTTTTTCTTTAGACATTCTGCCTTTCAGGTCCGAATCCAGAAACAAATACTGGACACGCTTGTAGAGGTAGGAATAACCTGTCTCTAGGCAGGTATGATACTGCACAATTTAGACACATCAGTGTTCCCACTCCCCGTGCTTAGCAGAGAGGATCTATCACTCAATGAGCTGGTTTGAGCCAGCCACATCCTCCTGCAATGCCAACAGCATCCTTTCTGCTAACACCACCCCAGCCGTGGGCAAAACCCCATTTCTTTTCTAGGGACGGTGCTTGTGCAGACTCTGGAGCAATATTAATAATACTATAGCAGTATAATACTGGGCACAGTATAACAACCTAAATTGCTTGCAGAACTCTCCATGCTTTCTGGTAATTTTTCCCCTTTAACTGAGGCATTTTGTAGGTTCCTGATGGGGAGTTGCATAAAATCAAGGTTCACTGCATCTTCACTCCTCTCGTACTAAAACTACACAAAAGTATCTTTGGTAGCTCTGAAGAATACTGAAATACAAAAATAACTTCCCCGTGAGACAGTAATGGCACAACCAGTAAGCATTCCTGGTATGAGGATTTTAAATAACGGAACCAAACAACTAGCCGGTGCAGTTTGAAAGCCAAGATTTGTAAAGAAACTGCATGCATTCCCCCTGTGGGGGTCAAGTATCTGGACCTGAACTCCCAAAACAAGTAGAAAAGTTTTATTTTAAAAGAATATTATGTTGCAAAGTTACCACACAACGTCCCTACAAAATGCTACCATCTCAGTGTTTATTAAAGAAATCCAACTTTAACTTAGGTAAGAGGATATCATGGAGAGTAGCAGCAGTCACATTCTCTCCTTGTTGTTAAGGATGCAAAGTCAACCACTTGAAAGTTGGAAATGCCAGAATTAAGACTGACTGTGCAATCCTAATTTGCCCCCTTGTGCCTATGTGCATAATGATATGGTCTTTAATTACATGAACACGTATTTCAATTTTAAGATCCTGCCTTATTCAGCACACTTGATGGATGAGGAGCAATGTCTGTAAGACTATCTTATATCATAGAAATGCGAAGTCCTCAAAGATGACAGGAGGAATGTGAGGGTAACAAGTTCGTCCCATGAATAAGGTAGTTCAGCATCAGAGAAGTGAATTTGCCTTCACAGAAATCATTGGAACCATTCAGCTTTCAAAAAAAAAAAAAAAAGGGGGCATTTGGACTTGAAACAAAGTAAAACATTTCAAACCAAGTAATTTGGGAGTTGCATTTTATTGCGCCTTTGGGAACAACTGCAGGGGCAAGAGGGACAGGCACTGGTACCCCCTCAAGCAGGTCTAATTCAAGTCTAATCTCCTAATAGGAAGCTACTGCCTGACCTGCTAGCTCCTAGCGTGACACTTGCTTGAACCTTAACCATCTCAAAGGGACCAGATGTCAACAGTGCTAAGTATAGAAGATTGGCCAGTATAAACTCTTTTCCTACTTAAACTTGGATTATCTACTGGGACTTAACTCAAAAACATCTAACAAGACTGTAGCTGGATGGTTCACAGTATGAAGGACTCCACCACATACCATGCAATATCATACTGATGGAGGCCAGGGAAAAGGCTTATCTGTTTGTATCGAAGATGCCCCACATCCCGAGAAGGGAATTAAAGGAGGAACGCCAGCTTTTTCTGCCTGAATTGCTCCTTCCATAGTTGTGAGGCTTGCACTTGATAGACATTTATCTAGTACTCCTGACAAAAGCACACACCTGCATTTCCCAAACTCCCTACAGCAAAGTTCAATGCCAACGTCAAACTAACAGAGCCCCAAGTCTGATGGTCATCCAGCTCCACCATTTGGAAAATTATTATGTTTTAATACTGGTGAAGTTCTGTTTGAAACTGTTCAAGGTTTTACTCTCATGCCAGTATTTCTGGAGACCAGAGATCTCTTTCCAACAATGCAAACTGTTTCCAAGGTTGTTTTCTCCTTACTGTTCCTTACACAACCGCTTCCAAGCCAGGCCTGAAGTATCCACTAAACCAGTGCCCTCCAGCATCGGGAGAACTCCTCAGTCTGTAATTCGTCCCAGCACTAACCACTATCCACCTCTAGGACAGGCTGCTTTGCTTTAGTTTCTCCATTTGAGAAACAGGACAGGCAAAACACTTTTCAGTTGAGATCCAAGATAACCGATTGGAAAGTGATGAGTAAAATAGCCAACATTATTTAATACAAAATAGGCTGGTTTTCCAATTAGGGCGCTAGTTTGAAGAGTGATCTCCATAGCCCTCTCTAGCATCAGTTTTGGGCTCCTGCAAATGAGGTTGTGCTCTGGAATTTGCTATAATTTAAAACCATTTAATTCTTAAGACTCTATGTGTGCTTTTTTTTTCCCAATTTATAAAATGAAATTAAGTACTACTGTTCAGTTTTTAATTCAAAGTTTAAAAGGAGCAAAGTGAGAAATACTTTGTATTATCAAGCTTTAAGTACTACTGAAGTATTTATGAACAACGAGAAAGAGTTGCTCAACAGGACACAGCTGGCACACGAACCTTGGCTGGAGAAAGTTTCTGGAAATTCTTCTGATTAAGGAAGAATCACCACTTCTCTACCCCCTCCAGGCCAGAGACCAAACTCTCCCATATTGCTCCTCCTTTCATCTCATACTTTGGAAAGTGGGCAGTACACAGCATCCATCCAACAGAGAATGAAATCCATCCTGGTGTAAGCCTGATGAAACTGAGAAGCTCTGCCCTTATCTTCCTTCAGCTCCAAAATGGGCTGCAGCTTCAGAGTAATTTTTCCCCCCCTGTAGATCTTATAAGAGCCAGAAATCCCTGGTTACTTTTGATTTACAATAGAGGCAAGGTCATCCTTATAATGAAAAAAACAAGGTCTATATTTTCAGACACCAAGATACAATTTATCATAGAGATCAATGACACTTTTATTCTCTATAGAGATGAAGTATCCATTTTGCAGTAAAATTATCAGAGGGGTTTTCTCTTTTTTTTTTTTTTTAAAGGCCTGTTGCAGGTGCTGCATCATTTGAAAACCAACTTGTAACAGAACATTTTAACATTAGCATCCAGTTCTCCTAGCTGCCTCTCTAAATTATAGTTCACTTTTCTTATATTAAAGGCTGGAAGAAAAGATAATGGTGAAATCAATGAAACAAGACCTGTTTGGATGGTAAAAGGTAATACTAATGCTACCCCCTGAGTCAAGAAGTACCACTAAGGCCTTTCAATTAAAATAATTGCCCCTTCCCAGCTTTCAGTCTGTGCACCAATGGACTCACCTCTGGAGATTCACACCAGTCTGCACCAGACTGAAGCAGTCATGGTGGATTATCTGTATGGTTACCCAGCATTGCTTTTTTTTTTTTTAATAGTTTGTTTTTTTTTTTTTAAAGTCCTATTTGAAATTCTCCCAAAGCACAGCAAAACATGTCTTGCACCTCACCTTCAGCAGCACTTCTGAGCATCCAAAAACCATTTCAGGCATTTTCATGTACAAAGACTGGCTACTTGTTGCAAGCTTTTGAGTTTATTTAGGAACTGTCCAGTTGTCTAGCTTTGCTGGAACAGCAGAAATACTATGTAGATATCTTCTGTAAAATATACATAACAGTACGCCCATCACAAATGGGCTTCTTGTAGTTGACCCAAATACCATGTGCCAGTGGTAACTAGGGCTTAGCCTTTGCTACCGACCTCTACCAGGTAGTTACATCCTCTATTGCCTCATGGAGAAAAACCAGATACCCGTAAGCACCAGCTAACACACTGTATTGTCAAGACCACTGACCTAGTTATAACTATGAAAATAAAATTTCTTTGTCATCTTTTCAAACAGCATAGACTAAGCCACAAAGGATGTGATAAACAGGTAACATTTGGTAGCATACATCGTACCTGCACCAGAGAGCTGCATCAGCAGAAGCTCTACAGTAGAGATTGCCTAAATCTTTTGAAAGCTAATAATGTGCATTCCCATGCTGTTTGAGTTACAGTCTTTGTCTCCTCTGCCCACTGTATCCCATGGTAAGATAAGTCTATTAAGAGGATTTCTTTTTTAAAGTTACTCCTTTAAAGAACATGGAATTCCTGATTTTATTGATCGCTGCCCAGGATTAGAACCTTATTCAGATGAATTTCCCTTAAACTGTATGCTTTCCCTAAGCTACCATCATTATTTTCAGGAAAGGAAGCTATTTTAGAGTTTTTCTAGTGTTTCAGTTCCATTGGTACCGATTTACCACACACATTCAATGTTTTCACCTTAGCTGTACTTCCCAAATGACTATTTTCTGTTTACTGATCTTAGGGCTGCTGAAGGCAAAGTAATTTTTTGCACCTATGTGTATCCAGTTCTCAACTGCTTCTGCATACATTTCTAGTCAAATAGCTATGGACAATACCACGTTTGGAGATATTGACATAGACAGGACAACACTTCTTCATATGGATTTCCTTACTTTGATGATTTCCAGTTAATAAGAGTTGAGAGATTAAAGGGAACCTTTTTATTCTCTGGTTAGTCCTGCCAATTAACCATAATTGCTTAAAAAAAATAAAACACCACTGGACTTTAGTAACTTCTATGGCCTTGCCCTAAGCTATTTTCAGCTACAGTTTGCAAAACACCATCTCCAGGTAGCAAGAAAACAGTATGTTTATGATGATGTGCCATACTTATCAAGGTACTAATTCACCTCTTCCCTCACATTTTTTTCACTGGCATTACATTTCATTCACGTTTGCCCAGGCTTGTAGGTCACAGCCTAGCATGGACACTGTGCATACACTTTTGTGTGGCATTTGAAGGAGAAAAGATGCTACAGGACAATAATGGGGATGTCTTAAATATCTTGAACTGACTGAATATGCCACTGTGCTATTCATTGTATTACAGGGACTTTCATTGATATTATAATACAAAAATATTTTTCTTTTGATACACATTAAAAATAAACTCTTCTATTAAAATATGTTTGGGGCCCTGATTCAGCTTTGCTTTGTGGTCTGCGTTCATTTGCAGCTACAAGAAGCAAGTTTAAAATGAGCGCAAAGGACCATCAAAAGCACCTGCTTGTTCTATTTTGCAATCACTTTACAATCAGGCTACAAGGTATTAAATGACTGCAAAAGTGCGTGACAGTGGAGAAGCAAGGAAACAGACACACAATGAAATCATATGCTTGATCCAGCTGCGTCCTGAGCACCATCATTTTTGATCCATAAGCACGTTTGTAGGAGTGAACTGCTCAGCTTTTAGAAATGAAAAATATCAGTGGATTTTCTTTGCCATCATTGATCATCAGAGACAGTTTAGGACAGTTGCTGCTCTTGGCTGAAGTATTGCCCAGAATGGAAGCACCAATCTCCCCAGAACACTCCGCATCCCAGTGAGAGAAATACTGGAGCTACTCCTCTGCCATCAGCAAAATAATTGAAATTTTTTATTTCATGACTTTGGCCAAACCAAAACCCAAAGCGGCAGCTATTTAATGTTCCAAAACCAGAGTGAGATTTGACTTCTACAGAAATCCTGTGGAATTATTCCAGATTTTGTAAGACAAAATTGCCTTAAAATGAAGGCAGCAGTGGAGCTTCTGCAAATTGGATTGCACTAAGGGAATCAAATAATCTAACAATTTTAAGGAGGAAGGATGAGAAAATAAACAAATTTTGAAGCTGTATATTCAAAACAACAACTGAATGTTTATTTTTTTTCTTTAATTACATTATCTTTTCTCCTGTACTTGGAACTACTTTGCGTGATAGAAATGGGAAACAGAAATAAGGCTCTATTTGTCTCCAAATACAACTCACCCCTGTGCACAACCAATCCCAAACTCCAGCCTCCAGCTCTGGATTCACATGCCCTGTGGGATGGAGCGCTCCCGCAACCAAAGGCTCCAAGACAGCCTTGCTGCTCAGCCCTCGACTCGAGGTGGCCAGCACCGAGATAGCCGTCTCTTGCGGGCTGGGTTATACACTGACATCCCACCGTGTCCCCAGAAGCGGGACTAGTTCCAGCACAGTTCCACACACTCGTTCCAGTCTCCTCTCCAGGGATTTACCAGTTCATCCTTCCCTTCTCTCAGCCTGGCACCAGGAGCTGGACCAGACACCCATAAAACCAGGGGAGCAGATTACCCCCATCAGCTGGATTTTTCAGTCGTACGTGATAGCTCTGCAGTGACTTCATGGCAAATGGAAGAGCTAGGTCTCTTCACTAGGTGTAAACTTTATCATCTGCCTACCTATCAAGCTGCTAAGAAATTCACTTTAAAATAAATTAATACAGGAGAGACATTATTGCACAGGCTATCAGAAAAAGGGACGGGTTTTGTAGGTTTGGTTTTTTTAAACTACAAATAAACCATGTTTCCTTTTTCTTGTTTGACTTCACCAAACCTCCTATTGTTTACATATTTCATCAGGAGTCATCCACAAGAGGATCAGCCTGTGAGATACAAGATCTACTTGTCAAGTACATGCCAGAGTAAAGCATCCTAGTGTTTCAGTATTCAGGAGCCAGTATTAAATTTATCAGAGGTAGCAGCAGATGGGAGATCATCACAGAAAGTATACTTTTTAATTCACAAAACATATGTGCTGATGCAATGCAGCACAGCTGTATGATTTTTATGCAACTCAGAAAAAGTTTCCATACAAAAGATACTAATTTTTGTTTTGTTTCATAGTAAAATTCTTGTTACATATTGTATTTAAAAATAATTTCAAAACATGTACCTCAAAGTACGCCGGATGGAATACAGTACTTTGTCCACATACCTTTAATGTTTGCTTTTAGATACAACCAAGACCAATGCTGAAAGCAAAAGTTTGAAGATGGAGTTAAAAAAACCTATTGGAAGAAGGAAAAAAGACCCACAAACAATGAGATAAACCTCAGCAAAACCAAGTACGAGCTGTTTGCTGTTATAGAATACACAATACAGGCAGGCAGAGGGCATTTCAGAACTCTTTTAACTCAGTGCCTACAGCTAAGCCATATGTATTCCTAAAACTCCTAACAGCTATATAGAACAGCTCACATTACTATGGACTTATGTTTCCAGGTGCTAGATATTAAAAGCAGAAAGTAGTTATTAAGCCTACTCATTTGTTACGCTGTGAACTCCATATTCTGGAAATTCAAGCCCTCTGATGATTACTTACAGCTACAACCAGAACAACATCTCCTGAGAGAGCAGAGAGCAGTCAGTTGGCTGCCCGATCCTAGCCTACGCTGCGAGGTAAAAACATCCTAACAATGACACATTTAGCTGATACAGGAATCCACCAGAGCAGAATACCCTGTGCACAAATCGCCATTCCCATCCCCACCTTCTCCTTTGCTCCAAGGAATGGAGAGATTAATCGGTGCAAAGCTACTTACGCAGATCCCCGTGTTACTCGACCCTGACGGAGCTCTCTCCGGTCTCATGCAAGCTGGAGAAGTGGACCAGAATTCAACTCAGGCTCTACTCAGCACCGGCTTGGAGCAGCTACTATCTCAGATGGAGCTGGCAACCCAGCCCACTTCATATCTCAGGCAGTCAGAGGGGTCTTGGTGCCTTTTTTTGCATGCTGTATGTGTTTTATAGACTCCTTAAAACCTTCAGCAGAAGTTTTGGATTAAGTTCTATTGATTCCACCATGATTCATAGTCTACAGACTTAAAAAAAAAAAAAAAAAAAAACTTCTTCCCCCATTGCCTGGCTCAAACAGGAGCAGTAAAGCTCCTCAGAGAAGAGATTAGAGATGGCAATAAACAGGCAGAAAATTCATCAAATCCTTGTTTACAATGTTGCCCCAGAGAGGGGAAAATACCTGCTGTAAGGCAACTGAAAGTAAATGTATTTCTAAGGTAGCACATCATATAGGGTAGAGAAACCCCCTACCACTGCTAAATAATCATCCGGGCATGATGTCTGCAACGAAGTGACATGTAAGACAACTGAAACAATGGGTTGGGGGCATACTGAACTAATAAAAGGAAGCAGCAAGCCTTCTGCCCTTTTTTTTGTTGTTATTTTTGACAGTCCTAAAGGAAGCAGAAAAATAAGCATAGATAACTATGTCTAGAAAATTTCTGGCAAGGAATGCAATACTGTAGGAACAAGGAAAAGGCTGGTCTTGGAGCAGTACCAGGTGAGCCCCGGGTCTGGCAGCAACCCCAGCACCGAAATCCAACCAGCTCACATGGCACCGCACACAGAGCGGCTTATCGGTATTTTTCTAGAAACGAGGAACACGAGCTCCCCCTCTCCAACACACCTTCTGCCAGCAGTCATCTTCCTGGCAGGTACACGATCTAGTAACGCTTAGGCTGACAGCCCATGCCAGCAAATACACTAAACTGGCCTCCCCTTTGCCCTTCCACTGGGAAAACAGCCCTGTAACAGAGACCAACATTGCCACTTGCTTTACTTGCTTTCCTGTAGCACAATCTGATTTAAACTCTGATTCATCGTGCACTTTATATGCATCACATTTTAATAGGCTCTTCTTGGCTCCTTTTCATGTTGGAAACAGTTGCCACCATTTCCTCACGCTTTGTGATACCCATACAGTAGTTTTGTGCCTTTGTTCTCTTTTACTACTTTAAATCCTCATATTGTGTTACGCCAACAGATCAGTAAAAGAAAGAATCAAAGTCATCATTCTATGCAGTGAAATTTTTCATTTGTCTTTCTATTCCTCATCTTTCATTAACAATGCACAAAGTCTTATCTTCTCCTTTCTTAATCCTTTACCCTTCTCTATCCTTTATACTTTGTGATGTACATGGACTTTTGTGTTACAAACTCTTCAAAGACATCATTACTCTTTACATTTCTATGCACTGAAATAATCTTTGTAATCTATGATCAAAGACTTGCTATATCTGGCTGCATTAATTTTCTTGATTTACTCTTCCTAGTCAGCCATTTTTATTTGTATTAATTTTTGCTACAATGTTGTGCTTTCCGAGCCATCAAATCAGTAAGTCAAGGCAATTCCAAGTCATATCAGTCAACGTGCTGGTGGCCTGACTACAGCACAATGTGCCATTACACAAAAAGGCAGAGGTTAGTCAATTAAAAAAAAAAACCAACAAACACCACACTGATTTTCACTTGTGAATATAACTGTCACTCAAACTCAGTAATTGGTAGGCATTATTCCCCGTAATTCATAAGAGTTACAGTAAAGCCTTTCCTTGTTGAACTCAATGATTTATATCAGTTTGCCTATGCATGCATTGCTCAATTAACACATGCTATTGAGAAAATCGTTCCCCCTCTTTTAAAAGCAGGTAAGTCTAAGCTGAAGCAAACCCTCTTCTGAAACAGCGTCTTCTAATGGAGACAATTTTCAAGGCCTTTGATGGTCAGTCCCTAACTTGCAAGTCTTCAGCCAGTAGTCAGTTTGTCCCATGAACCTATCCACCAACACCTCCTAATTAACAGATCTCAAAGTACCACCTTTATTTGGACTTCCTTCCATACTACCTTTAATACTTGGGCAGAGCTTCCCCTACACTCCCCCAAAATTCAAGTCCCTCCTCGAAACTCTTCTGGTCAATGAAGGTGACGTTTAGGATGCTGAGAGTTCATCATCACACCCAGTACTGCACTGTTGTTTCTTTTCCTCTCCCAAATCCATAACCATCTGTTGCTTTTTCTTATACTTAGGGTTGTGTCCTTATGCAGCACTTGGCATTGTTGAGTCCCAGCCCATAAATTAATTAAAAGGATAACCCAAATGATCAACTCAAGTAACAGAGATGGGTAAAATTTTAGATTCGCTACACAGAGAAACGTCTCCACTATCTTTTGAGATATTTCACACCTAACCAACTTCAAAAGAATGTTTTCCTTATGCTTACCCCAAATATTTTACTTTGGGCTCCTTTACCTAGAGGCATTAAGCAGTACCAACAAGACGGGCATGAACATAAAAAAAAAGACTTGGGCATGTAGTTTTGAAGCAAAGCTCATACCCTGTTTAAGGAAAACAGGAACTAACTGATGTCCTCAAATCACTACCCACATCACTTCGACCTTTCCCGAAAGTCCATCAGGCTGAACAAAGTGATCGTACTAACCACATCAACTTATAGATGTGACCCTTATAGTACATTCATTAAAACACAAATGTGTATCCTTACACCACAACAAATAAAGATATTTATGCCATGAGTATGCTCCCAGTGCAGCACCATGTGAATTATGACATTGTTCTGAGGGAGGACCAGATTTTTAATCCATAGGTATTTTCATTTTTGGTGGTAACCTGAGTGAAGGTAGAGCACAAATTAGCATTTGGTCTAATAAGTATGTGGATGATCACCCATTATTCCACAGCTAGACAACAAGGACCAAGGAGCGCAGAAAATAATTCTGTGTTTGTTGGCATTTTTAAGCCAGTAAAATATTGAATTCCCTTTGTAGCTTTAATCCATACACATTCTTTTTTATTTTTTTAATATTTATGTTCTTCTGTCATCCATTTCTTAACAGTTCCCCTCTTTTCTTTATTTTCTTAGCCTTCCATTTCACAAAGCTGAAATTTCCGCTTACCCCACGATTGCCTTAACATTCATGAATTAACCTTGGATGCTGAACTTAGTCGTAACTGCTTTCTGAACCCAACTTTTCATTCGGAAATGTGCATCTGTGCTCTGAAATATTTTTCAGCTCTTCAAGGTTATATTATCTAGCCATTTGATTTCAGGGTGGAGGTTACTGTAGTACTTAGATGTCTTCTACATCAACATGCCTGGTTTAAAGAGGGGCTTGGGGGTTTTTTTGGTTGATTTTAGAGACTTTTTCTTGGTAGGCAGGTGGGGCAGCAGGTGACCAAAATACAGTCTTACAGTTAAACAGCACTGTAATGAATGCACCAAAATAAACTATGATTTCATAAATAAGGTGAAAGTGCTAAATAAACATTATTAATTTGCAATTTACAAATATTTTTAACAGCCCATATAAGAAGAGCACACATTTAATGAACATCAGGACTGCATTATTAAACCTCAGTAACACCAGAACAAAATATGCCTAAAGAATGAACAGGAACATCAATGAAAATATGTATCCATATGCTTTCAACACAAAAACAGAAACTACAGAACTCAACAATCGTATTCAAAACACTGTGAAACACAGGTCTTCTGAAGATTTTTCTATTGCTAACTGGCAGGTTGAACAGCTGCTAATTTTAGCAGCATTTGTTCTACTTTGTTTACAATTCTGGTGGTTTTAATGAGATTCCACGCATTCAGCAATAGAGCAGCAGTGAAGAGTAGCTATACACTGCACTGCTCTGCCAGGCACCTGAACCTGCTCCTTACGTGCCAGTGAAATGGTATTTCATCCCTGAAGACAAGTGGAAAGTGGCTATAGTACTTACTTACAGTCTGATATAGTGGAACTCATTGAATAGAAAATGTAGCAAAATGCCTTGATAAATTTAACTACTGCAAGTAGTAAGTGTGCAGATTTTATTGGTGTTCCCTACATGCAACTCTGCAAGCACATTGCAAATAGCAGTACGTTAAGTTCAGCAATGTGCCTTTGAAGTGCTGGCCCTGCTGTAGAGAGAGGGTCAGGAGCTTGCTACAGACACCACGGAGATGCTTTCTGCTGGAGAAGGAAACACCGATCAATTTTGGCTCGCTGCTGTGAGTCAGCACCTTCTATCAAAATCAGTGCCAGGATCAATGACCCTGGATATAACCCTCGTGGTCATTCAGCTCTTTAGAAGCAAAGAATGATGACGTATACGGGGCAAAATTTTCTCTGCCTAATATAATACTGCAATGATCACAAGATCATCTGCTTGAGTAAGGCAAAACATTAACAACCTCTATAAATAGTAATATTAGCTTTAAAACTGTAGCATAACACAAAAGCCATTTCATGTCCTCAAGTGCATTAAAAACCAATAGTAAATAACTCCTGCAGAGGGGTTGGAAACATATACCTTTGGATTAGAGCTGTGAAAGGACTAATTATAAAGTGGAGTGCAACGCTATTTAAAGCATCAGTCTTTGGAGATAGCGGCCCACAAGCCAAATCACGCCCTTGGCCAAGCAAGTTAACTGCAGTGGGAGCACTCTACGTGCTTTTTATGGCAAAAAGTTAGCTCCAAAGACAGACAAATTGAAGTAGTTATCACTGATGTTGAGCCAAAAAAGCTTTCTGGCTTTAGCGTTCTTCTCTGCAAGGTCAGAGGCGACCACAGGACCCTTATTATTGCTCATAGTTCATTTTATTTGAATCATACATGAATACAATCCAAGAAACTAATTAAAGACATAAACCTTTTCTTGGATTGGATTAAGGGTTGTCATTTTTTTCCTTCCTGTAGGAGGATAATTTTTTACAGCTTGAAGTGAAGTTACATATTTTCACAAGACAATGCAGAATGAAAAAGGGAAACAAAGAAATACATGCTTTACCAAAAGCCAATAAAAAGGAGACAGATTAGCTTTCAATCACACTGAAACAGGTCAAAGAAGTAAATCTAACTTTGCAGAGCTATAAAGGAAAGATCCATCTTTGCCTCTGTGGTTTAAATAAAAGTTTGACAAGAAAGTTAATAATATGAAAGAGAAAGGAGGATTTATAAAAATCTTTTTGCAGAAGTAAATAATTGAAACAAGCCACAGACCTCAGAAATTATTGTAGTTCCACTTCAACACAAAAAAAAAAACCAACCCTGCTGAATTTAGCACAGTATGCAGAATGTCACGGAATGCCAACACTTCAGAAAGCCAGCTTGCATAAAGATGAAGCAATTTTGGAAGCTTCGCTGTTACAAAAATTAGCCAAAATTTTACTGACTTCAGCACCTTCGTGCCTACGCACACATCCAAAGCAGGGGTTGTAAACATAAACATAAGACTTTGAGCCCAATGTCTCCCTACAAATTGTCTCTCCCTTGCCTGCTTCAGAGCATGCAAACTGCAACATGCACTTTTGTAACCCATTTAATTAAGCTCTGCTCTCCCTCCTTCACAACAGGCCCATGACAGAAGGGATTTGCCAAGAAAGATCAAGCCATGCTCAGAAGAGAAAACCTTTTCTAGGAGAAGCCTCTGGCACACATCCTGAAGAACAAAGTTTCTGAGAAAATAACCACGGCTTAGATAATAAATTTCCTTCAGCTGTAACTCAGATGGTCATTTCCTTCTGCAACCACAGTGCAGAAAGGTTCTCTCTGGCCCTGTTACAGAAGCAATTTCCATAAAAACCTTTCAAGACGGTATTCTCTCACCTTAAGCCCAAACTGTTCAACATTTTTTGCAAGACCAGAAAAAAAAACCAACAAAAACCCCACCCAAAATATCTCTATCAGGAGTTTAGTCCATCTTGCTCATGCACTCAGGAGTTAAATGGACTGGTCATAGAAGAAATTATTCTCCCTGGACAGCCTGGTGGAGGCTTTGAAGTTGGGAAAGCAACCCATTTCTTAGCACCAGCTGGACTTTTTTTTAGCTAGCAAATTTGCTGCTAATTCAGTAGTTCAAGATACCAGCAAGAGCTTCCTATTTCTTGCTTTCCCTCTGGCACATCACAATTTTTTCCACTTTTGTGCTCAAGGTCTGGAGTTTGTTACTGTGCCCACACCAGGCATGTGGTGAGGCTTACTAGACGAGAGGCAGAGGTTTTGTGGAGCCTTCCGGACTGGTTTTAAGGGATCAAATGGTCTCCTTTAATCCTAAATTTTTACCTACATTCTATTATTACCATTTCTATCTCTGCACACCCGTAATTTTCTAGCAGGATGAAGACTATATGCATTCCTCGGCTGCGAGTGACTAGTAAATGGCTCCAGCTTCTGCTGTTGCAGCTTTATTCTCCCACCTTGATTAACTGAGTCTTATTTCCTCAAAGCTGCTTAGTGTAATATCTGATTCCCCAGAATCCTAAATTGTTGCTCAGAAATGAGTGCAGATTATTTGGCCTGTCTACTTATCAGCTTTGGAATGCTAATCTAAGATGATGACTACCTCACATTTTCATGTTTTCTCTTAGCCAAGACTGTAATTTCAAATATTATCTGATTATATTCCTCCCCTGATGAGTTCAAAAGAAACAAAAGGCAGTACACTAAGATGCAGGCTTTAATTGTATGGGGGGGGGGGGGGGAGAAGGCTCTGCAAAAGTTTCACGTGGCAAAATCAGCAACAAATGTCATTCTTCATGAAATAAGTTGTCATGTCACAGTGTGTGCAAATGAGAACAAGTATCTTCCATAACAAGCAAGTGCTTGCACACTGGCTGTGAGAAGTGGAACTTGTTATAAAGAATTGAAACGCACACACACGAAAATAGCAATCATGACTGAAACACTGGGTATTCACAGAAGAGCAAACAGGTAAAGGGGATAGAGAAATGTCAGTTTAAAAAGGTCAAGGACTGAAACTGTTTGGGTCCAAATCACTGGGGAAAAATACTAAGATTGGATATTGCTAAAGCCTGCTTTAGAACCCCAATTTCATTTTAAAATTCACATTCATTTCCAAACTAATATTTAGTATTAGATTTAATTTTATCCAGGGCTTCTGTTACTATGGAAGACTAATCTCCCAGTTAGAGGAAATAATATTTAAGTAATAGTACTTGTTTACTTTAAGCTTGATAGCAAACACTGTTACTGAATCAAAAGCAGGTGATAGATGCTATTTTAGACACTTGAGAAAGATATTCTAGATCAAGAGAGATACAGACTGACTGGAGAGCATAACAGTAGTGCAATAAGGCTAATCGGAGATTTGCAAAGCATGACACGAAGGAAGATTAGCAACATTAAGGGTTGAGTACCCTAAAGAGAAGGCAAATCATGAGGGGACCTCGGAGTCTTCATATACATAGAGTAGAATTTAATCTTTTTTCCATACTTGTGATAAGACAAGTTACTCAGTTTTCTTGGCCAACTACAAGAAAGATTCTGCATAAACTTAAAGACAACCTTTCTAATGGCAGCGATGAGGAGGCAGCATAGATTAGCTGAGCACCTCTCTACCACTGGAAAACTTTCAGAACACATTGAATAGTATCTGTCAGGGTTACTATATAGCAGATTCTGCCTTGGGACTGATGGATGGGTTACATGGCCTCTCTAATATCCTTCTAGATTATTTTACCATGATTCTGTTAGCAGTTACTCACAAAATCAGGAACTGGGTTTGATAACTAAAAACACTGTTTCCAAGATTCCTTACGAACTCACAACTAGTACAAGATAAAACTCATTTTCAGGTACCACACTACTATTGGTTTCCCTGCTGTTACAAACACTGTCTTTAAGTAGCTGGGAACATACAGAGAAGTTGGGGTAATTTCCATTATTCAGTTTGGAAGCCAGTTCTGAAGGGTGGTAGATTAACTGCATTGCAATTCTGCTAAGGAGCATTTCAGCAAAGATTTATCTGTTAAAAGCACCCTTGAAATGCAAAGGTCTTTAAAGATTTAAAGTTGTCCACTTGAAAGACTTTATTTTTTGCTGAACTGATAAAGGTTTAACTAACTTAGATAGCTTGATACCCAACCTGGGAGATACCAGAGAAACAAATAAAGAATTTAAATACCATTTTTGAGAATTTAAATGCAAGATCTCCTCCAAGTCATTTACTGGCAAGCCTCCCAAATCATTCTTACTTAATGTAGAATCATAGAATATCTCAAGTTGCAAGGGACCCATAAGAATCAATTAACTTATTGGCTGAATAAGTTAATTCTCACCTTTAATGCAGCCAGAAGGCTCCCATGAACCAGTTTACTGAAAAATGGAATCTTCGGCCTTTCTGAGATTTAGTTCATAGTGATAAGAAGATTTAATATCTTTCAAATAAAGATTATCTCCACTTGTAGGAGTCATTTGTCCAAGAAAAGTATTTTAGCAAATGCTGGCAATGACTTTAATGAATCTACCCTCCTAACAATTCTTGTCCTGTGACCACCTGTGCTTCTGAACATTTGCAATCTGAACTCTTAATAAATCTTTCTGACACTGGGAAGAGATGGGTTTTAGAGTTTCCTAAATCAATGGACTCTGTGACTCTTAATGTATTCCATTTTGCACATCCTCAAGATGATTTTGTCTGTTAACTGGGGCTAAAATTGACTTACATCATGATAGTTTGTGAGAGCACTTCAGGTACAGCCACATCAAAACAGTCCTCCTGCTCCAGAGCTGTATATGGCACCACGTGAGATTTCTGTATCTTGCATAGCATGCAGTCACCTCTCCACTACCTCTACCCTCAAGCAAAAAGACAACAGACCTGAACTGTCTATTGACTTTCAAAGCTCATGATTGAAACACCAGAAGATGAAAAGCTGCCTGCATCATTCCCCCTGATGTGCAGAAAACAGACTCCACAATCGGTGAGATTGTAAAGCAGGTGTGTTCATTCAGCGCTGGGCAGCACAGGGGGTAGTCCCACCAAAGTCGTGCGTGCCCGACTCAGCAGTTCGCCTCAAGTTTATACAGTCAAGTGTTACATATTCACAATAAGCCTATACATATGCATGACCTATCCCTGCTTCATATTAAAATTAGCTCCAAGAGGTCATTTCCATAGTCTCCTCCCAACCGCACTTGCGCAGTGCCTCTTTATGGTGGTCCTCTGGTGGTCGCAGAGATGAAGATGGATGACTCCTCTTCGTCACCGCTAGTAACCTCTTCTTGCGCAGGCTCAGCGATTTCTTGATATTCACCCAAGCTGCAAGACCAGTCTTGGCTGGCTCTTGGGGCCAGCTCCTGTTTCTTATCAGGAACTGTCTCTGCCTCATTGGCTAGTTCTTGGGGCCAGCTCTTCTTATCAAGGACTGTCTCTGCCACAGCTAACTTCAACAATGTAAGCGCTAAACATCATCTTTCATCCCCCTCTATTATGTCTACTGAGATTCTTTTGACTCCCCTTGTCTCACCCCCACACTCCTGCTATGGGTTAAGATTGGGTCCTGCCTCTGAGCCCACGAACTGAGCTCCATTCACTTGGCATCGCTCAGTTTCTTTGTGAACCTATTTACAATGCAATCTGTTTTGATCACACAGGCCGTTCATCTAGATCCCATGCAAATTAAACCAAAGCCTCAGCTTTCATCAAAGCAACCTTTGTTCGTGTTGCAAGATGTTTATTTTGATCTCTTCACAGCCCAAGCCTCGAATCCCTAATGCCACTTTGCCACGAGCAGTACCTGGTGTCGCTCACCTGTTTACAGCTGACTCCTGAAGTACACTCTTGAGCACCAGAGAAAACAACTGTTTGACTTTCTCTTGGTTGTTACTCCTTGAATCACATGAAAAACAGAGTGAGTGGGAGATCCCCCCGTGCGCTCGGAGTTTTTGGGCATACCTCTTTGGAAAAAAGAGGTTGGGAGATGCACACAGAGTACCAGGTAAGGCAGCCAGGGAACAAGAACAGCAGCGAGAGACAGCAGCACAGCAAAGATGGGCAAACAAGCAGAGCCCTTCATCACCTCTGCAAAAGACTCTTCTAGAAACCAAGGAAACTTCTGAATTTTAAAGCACATTTCCAGAGGAAAACAAACCTAAAGACTTTTCCCTTCCCTGACATAGTAAGGAGCAAAAAGCGGATTTGTCAAAAAAAACCCCAAACCCAAAACCACACCCCCCCCAACAAAATCAAAAAAACAACACACCAAAACCAACTACCGACCAAACCAAAATCCAAACTGCACACACACAAAACCACAACAAACAAACAAGAGGAAACTTTGTCTGCTGGAGATGCTCACATTAGGACTCCACACCTATGTCATTTACTCTCTCCATGTCAACAGTCTGCGTTGGTGAGGAGTAACTGCCACAAATGAATCAAAACACAACCTGGCTTTTCCCAATTATTTGGGCTTTGCAATAATAAATTTTTCTTATGCCCTAGTAAAGTATTACAAAACAAGGTGTCAGCAGCTTTTACGAGAATCAGCTGAAGTGACAATGGCAAAAGTTCATGCTAAAAGCTTAGCTCTTACCTCGTTATGAGAAACTGCACAATGAAAAGCATTTGCCAGTGTTGTACAGTGACAGTGATAGCAGTAGATAAAAATCCTCTCCCAAATCCTAGTTTTACACCTTATTTTACCCTGCATTCCTCTACAGAAGGGAATGGTCGCATAAGCTGCTTTCCAGAACAGCTTGTTGACAATGAGGTAATGCTGGGTAGCAGCTTTACAACTTCACCTCCCTGTTGCAGGTCTCATCTTAGTTACAAATCCCTTTCAGAAAGGGAAAGAAGGAGGTTTTTACCTCCGCTAGTTCACTTAGCTCGCTAAGCTACTGCGCTTTGTATTTTCCATCCTTTCTCTCCAAGAAGGCAAAAAAAAAAAACTTACGAGAAGTCAACACATTAAACCATCCAACTACTTTAAAGCATAATGCAAACTCACACTTCCAAAGTTTTGTTATAGTTGGGATTTTCAAAGTAACACAGCACTGTATTATGCAGCTCATGGACTGAAATAGTGCTTTTGAAGCTACTCTAGCTTATCAGTTAAATATGCATTAATTTTTTAATTTATTTTTTAAAAAGATGTATTATTAATTAGGCAACAGAACAGAGCAGCTTCCCTGGAATCATTCCAGTCTGTGACTGAAAAACGTATGCAGGGTGCCATCCAGAATAAAACCCCTTAGTAACTCAAGGAGAGGATTTCACACAGTAAGCTCAATAGCTAGCCTTTCAAAAAAAGTATATTAGGACACAATCTCTTCTCTTTCCAGTTTATGCTGGGCACAGTAGAGTAATTCAGGGGATAGATTCGGGATAGGTGGCCATCTGCTTAGTCCCTCCAAGTTAAAAGTAGCACGAGGACTGCTTGTAGGACTGCCCAAGCAAATTTTATCCCTGTCTCTTCTCCTATCCAAACCACAGATTTCCCTCGACAGACTCACAGCCCACAGTGAAGATGCCAGAAGAACTAGCAAGTCCCACCCAACATCGCCATGCTAATTCAACAGCAGAATGATGTTACTGCTTGAAATAACAAGTCCATGGTCCAATTTTAGATGCTGGACAGACAAAGAACAACTTACATGAATTTAATGACTTCATTATAAATTTGCTCACACTTACCTTATAGGCCCAGCTCTGATCCTGCTGGCCAAGTGCATACATGCACTGCAGAACTGGAAATCAGGAGCACTCAGCTCAGTAGAGGCAGGGAGTATTTAAAGATGCTTTCTTATTCATAGATCCAAAGACAGTCCCCCAGTGCAAATTAAAACAATCTGCACGCCATCCTGGCTTGTTCTTGCTGATATTGCAACAGAGACGGATGCAGAGGTAACCCAGTCCAGACCTGTAAATGAAGTGACAAGGAGGACAATTAGCACAGCAGCCAACAAAGAAGTACTTCACCCTTCTTTAGGGTGTTCTATTACATCGGTGTTTTAATATAAACACGCATGTAAAATTGAATATTCACTTTTTGTGCAAGTATAAATGAGAATGCAAGTCTCAGTTAATGAAGCATGAGCCATAGATTGCTTGGTAGAGCACAAAGCAGAAGCCTGTTAGAAAAATTGCCTCTTGCCTGTTTGCACAAGCCAGCTGGCAGGCCAGATTCAGCTAAGAAGTTGCGACAGCACAACCCAAACACGCACCTACAACCCCAGCTCAGGGTATCTCTGTATGGCTGTTGCTCATGATGCTATAACAACTAGTTATTAACAACATTTATTTTGACGGGTGCCCTCTGTATGCGACCTCACGCTCATACACAAATCAAGTAAGCGCAGCTTAAGCGGTTACTGTGCACCAGCTGCCTACGTGCATGGTCTTACGCTATTGCAAATGCAAGGAAACACAGCTTAGCCTCACTGGTAATGAAAGAGCATCAGCTCGTGTGGATTATAGGCAGGCTATCAGAGACCACAAGCCCACTACGGTTAAGCAGTGCTAGTTTGAGTGTCAACTATTCCTATTGACAATCTTTTTACTTCCTGCCGTTCCCAGAAAGAAGAATCAAAACCCCCCTGAAACATCTCACATTCCACAAAGGCCATTGCCAGCTGAACCATCGTACAAGTCACCTGCTTCCCTGCAGCAGCCTGCAGGGAAAATCCAGGGCGCCCATCTATCCACCGTGCCTCCTAGCTACTGGGCAAACAACTGAAAAAGTTTTCGGCATCAGAAAACCCAGTCCCACGTAAGGTGCTGGGAAAATAGCTGCAGGGGACACGGACTTGTTCAGCACCTCCTCGCAGAAAGGCAGTGCAGCAGAACAGCATCTGCTCTCAAACCTGTCTGATGTGACCTTGCGCAACTTCCCTTTTATATTAATGCATAAAAAAAAATCACAATCTTCATATTGAGCTCCTGTATAACACAGGGTAGATTGGACTTCCCATAATTAATCTTAGAATTAGAGCTGAGCTTTCAGAAAGGTATCTGATCTCAATTTGGAAATTGTAAGTGATGGAAAACCCACCAAAGCCTGCAATCAGCTGCTCCCTTGCTTCATTCACTGCAGATTTGTTTGACATTTTTTGACATTCATCCACTGGGCCTTGTACTAGTGAAACTGAAAAGCCTTCTATTACCACAACTTGATCATTTTTGTGGGTCCACTTTAATTCTCCTGAACTTCAGGAGCACTGCCTTGTTACACAATCTATGATGAGCCAGCCCAAGCCCCTCCAAAGACCCAGTGAATCCACACAAAGTCTCAGGTGCTTGCTCTCAGGAACTTGGGATGATACTGGTCAAATTATCCCTTAGGCTTCTCTTTATAGATGTGAGCTCTTAAAACCCATCTATCAGCATTTCACAGGATTCAGGATTTTTACCACCCAATTTACCCACCACGTCAGATGCCTGGGATGCAGAGCAGGGTGCGCTCCAGATAAATGTTTCCATACACAAACCTCTAACTTGTGTTTCCAGCTGACCAGCCCACACAATATCCAGATGCACAGACGTGCTCCACAAATGCACTTGGACGTCACGTCTCATTTTGACAGGTGTTGGAAGTAATTCAGTAAAGTTGCATTAATGCAACTTTAAAACAAGAGGACTCCAGGCTAAATTTAACAACAAAAAAAAAATCCAGAGGGAAGCATACACAAGCTGACATGGTTCTTACGTTGGGCTGGTCATTTCGCCTTTCTCCTCTTCCTTTTTACTTTTCCCTTCCAGAGGGACTCAGACATTAGGCTGAGCATTGAACTGTCGGTTCAGATTTTCAGCCTTAAGAGATGAATTTCCCTCATGACTTGAGTCATGCCCGTACTAACCTTTTGCAATTGTGTATGTGTAGTTAATCATATGCAGCTACACTGAACCTGATTGTTAAAAGGCTGAGTAAATATAACTACACCCTCGTTATCTTGTTTAAAGGTAGAAAGATTAATTTGAATTCTAACTGGAAATACTGATTCAATGAATAAGCCTGAAATGTAGCGGTTTTCAATTACACTAAGAAATTGGTCTTTTGAATTTCCAAATTATGCAAGGCAAAGCAAGTTCACTTTAATCTATACATGGGGATATATTTGCCATCTTCACAGTGCTGTACGTCAGTGGGTAATAACTAACAGGCAAGTGAAAAAAATGTAATGTTGGCTGTTGGTGCCCTCCAGGGGCCAGGCCGGGTATAGCTTTCAGGCAAAACACGTAATTTTTGAACATTCACGCAAATACAATAAATATTGCATATTATTACCATGTTTTAAAAGAGTGCGAGTGCCATTACTCATGCTGCCCTCAGCGGACAGTTTCTCTCGCAGTCCCAGAGACACCGGGATGCTTGATCAAACAGGAGCAATGCAAGGGAGGTACGTATTTGACTACCTCACTTTCCCTGCCTGGATTTCTAAGAAAACAAGGTTTGTATTCAATTACATTGTGCGTCTGTCTGTCCTCTTCCATTAGCATGGAAGCCTTCGCCTGGATTTCAGTAAACCTGAAGGACAAGTAGAGGTGGCAATATACTACATGCTGACAGCATGCATGAAAATAGGCAGTGAGAAATGCAAGCAACTAAACTCGATGCCCCACATGCTGCGCAGCTGAAGCACCAACTCAGTCCTTACACCCCCTACAGACTGAACCATAGGGCGAAAAATCCAGGAAAACTCCATCTTGTAACTTCCATCCATGGCATGAGTTTCTACTTATGCCCACTTTTGGCTGCAGGCTTGCTCCAGCTTTACATCAAACAACTGATACTCTCCAGAGGGCTTTACACCCTCTGGAACAAGACAGAAGGCATCCTTCTGCCCTCACAGACTGCAAATAGTTCTTTAGTGTAGGCACTATTAACTCATATTTCCTCTTGCCATACGTAACACAGCAGCCACGAAACTAGACACCAGAGAAAGCAAGGGGCAAGAGGGGGGAATCAGGACTGTCAGAGTACAGGAACAGTCCACAGACACCCAGAAGATAAACTCTGCATCCTATGCATAGCATATCTCCCACAGAGACCTATCTGATCCAGGATTTTTTCTGGAATTAGTGGAACTCTTCACTGCCTCCCAGCACACACGCCTCAGTAACTGCAAACAGCATGGCTGAGAGGAGATGTATTATCAGGGCATAGTTATATTAGAATTTCTCCTCCTTGACATTCTCATACATTATGAAAGCATGCTGACAAATTAAGGTTTGCATTATTGTACAGCCTCACCTGCAAGAGTAGCTCCAACTTTATAGATACTTTTTCTGCAAAATTAGAACTCAGTTTTTGGTGTACTAAAGGTGTCCGTATGATAGTAAAAACACATCTCCCTTCTTAGTCTCACAGTGTAAAATATCCCATAAAGGTCTTAGTTGTGGAATGCTCCTCTTTCATTGAAGTGGGTACGGCACAACTATTTTGTTTCAGGGGTTGAATTTTCAGCACCCACTAATTGTTTTCAGCCCATTATGCATAAATACTTAAATGAAAAGATGAAATTTTCTTACAGGCGTAAGTAAGCAGGACTGCACCAGATTCTATGAAGACCTAGCAGGGCACTACGCACTCAGCTCTGAGCCCTGTGCCTTCTTCTCCAGAAAGTCCAGCATCAAGCTCCAGGCCCACATGCTGCTGACCTAATACACCAACATGATACCTGGTGATCATGAGCTTTCAAGAGCTAAAGCTGCTGAAAGATATACTACGATACCAGGTGCAGAAGTCAGCTTCTGACCAGACCTGCTGAAAGAGTTACCTTCTCCCTCCCTCTCTCCCTGCACAAAGCTCTCTGGTCATGTCAAGAATTGAGACTTTAAAGACGAGGAGGATCCAAAAAGTCTTTGACATAATTAATATCAGATAATTGTTCTGAGTCTTCTTTCATCTGCCAATTACAAGTGGAAACTGGGTCTCGGGAGCTACTGCAGATCATCTTTATGCAATTACGATTTATGATGAACTACCCAGCTCCAGCAGTACTCCCCAAGCTACAGCACAACAACTCTAAATGGAAGACCTGTAGCAGCAATGACATAACGTCAATTCCCAGTATTTAACATGCCCACAAGCTAGAACGTGCACTCCTTGTTTGCTGCTGTATTTGACCGCATAGCTCATGGATGAAAAATTACTTCAGAAATCAGAATGGCAGGCAATTAGCAACACACGCTGTCTTCCATTACTTTGCTTTGTTCTCCTTAAATCATTTCTCATCCATGTTTTTTCTCACCATTTTCAACGTTTATTTGTAGGCAGCTTCAAACTTGAAAAGCAGCTTGGCTTCTGGCAACGCTACTACATTGTTTTTGCAGCCTGACATGTTTGGGGTTCAGACCGACTATGGTCCCAAATAGCTAAAAATTTGACAATGAGCAGTCAGATCAGTGAAGCCAGTCAGATTCCTATGTACCAGTTCACCCTTAGCAGAAATACAGCTTCATCTTTTTACCTCCCAGACTGTAAGACATCAGCTTCTTGTTGAGAGAGGAACACCAGTTAATACACAAACCAATTCTGGCCCATGGGGGACCTCAGACCTAGAGCTGCACGTGCTGCTTTCTGTGAAGGCAACAAAAAGGAAAACTATACTCCACCGATCCTGCCTCATCTGAGCCATTTCACTTGCATTCAGTCAAGACTGGTTAACAAAGGGATTCTGGAAGAACAACCTCTATTCTATTTCAGGCCTTCCACTCGCTGAGGTGTGAAAGAAAACCAAGCATGCTTATTTTGATCACCTGCAGACCAGTGTGAGAGGCAGCTCAGCAGGTTTGCCAGCACTGGACACTGCTGAGAAATGCACTCTCTCCCCAGCACCTGCAGGTGGCATGGTCTTCTCGCATATTTCTAATCTATGCTCTATGATCACATTCCAGGGAAAAAAACAACAAAACCTTTCTAGATGAAAAGGGGCTTCAAAGATTATGTACTGATTTATGATTTATTTTGTTCAAAACCATCAATTTAAACAATTGCTTTATTTTCCAGAGGCTGTGCTGGATTAGATTTAGAAAACATTGACAAGAAAAGATTAATGCTAGAGAACACAAAATGAGTTAAAGGACATTGACAATGAAATACACACCCAGCACTGCGCTCAGAACTGCAGAATATGAAGACTCATGAAAAGCACAACTCCTATGCATCACAACAGTAGCAAACATCTTCAAATAATGAAGAAATGCCCACCTTCAAAATTAAAGTTCAGCTAGTATTTTTAGCTAGATAGAATTTCACTGCAAAGTTTGTGCAGAATGACTAATCATTTAACTCATAACAAGGTATTTTACCTCCACTGCCAGGCTGTCAAGCAGTGCAGGTGTCACCCATGTGTCAGGTGAAAGAAGTTGAAAATTAGTATTTTAGGTGGCTTAAATTCTGTGTGTTTATCTTGAAACACCTTTTAAGATGATGTATCCACCTTCAAGAACTTGTATCATGTCTTTCTGCAGGCACCAGTCACTTCAGAAAATTCAGTCCAATATGCAGCGAGGTCTCTAACATCAGCATGCTGACAGTATTACAGACTTCTTCACACTAAGCTGTTCAACTTGCCCTTAACTTTATAGACATCGATACAACATTTAGCAGACCTCCATTTTGTGTCTTTAGGCTGACTATGGTATACATACATAAATACACAACAAAATGGAAAGAACTTTATTCAATAAAAATCTTGAAAAGCTACAGCTCAACTATGAAGGATTTCCACTGGCAATTAAGTTCACCCGCAGCTTTTCAAGGCACAGTACAACCCCTGGAACATTTATGTCCAGTGGCAGATTTTTGTGGCAAGTTACACATGTTTGCTCGAGGGAATTGTCAGAGAAGATGCTCCAGTGCACTTCTTGAGACAGAGACTGCTCCATAGGTTTCCCCACAAATATGTAACACAGCTCCTGGGGGGATTTCTCCCACATGAATTCTTACAGGCTCATGACAAACAGGATCTCCAAAGTGATCCAACCAGGAAAAAAATTTTAAAAAAGCAGGTTTTTCAGGTCAGGTCTTCAGACTGCACAGCTGCAGGGACACATTAGTCAGTACAGCTAAGAGGGATGGACAATGGGACGGTGGGGAGGCAGGAGCACCGATCCCAGTCCCAGCACCCACGTAATGATGTGCCTTGGGCTCCTCAGTGCTCACACCATTCCCTTTCCCAGCTGTAGAGCCACTGTCACATATGGGATCTCACGGTCTTTACATTGAAGCCACCAGGACACTGATTCCAGTAGGAAAAATATGCGTTGATATATTTACACTTGGTTCAGCTGTCAAACTGCCTCAAAATGGGAAAGAAATTTTGAGGCATAACCACTAAAATTAATGGCTTTGTAGCAAGCCTGCGATATCTTGGCCGCAGACCTCAGCGATTCATGACATGTGACAACATTTCAGTAAACATAACTGCTTTTGAAAATAAAACTACGGCTAATCAGGGTGGTCTTGTTTCCCTTAAATACATTAAAAAGTGATTACCTCAAGAACGCATTACATCAACACAGCACTTGTTAAAGGGCCAGCATCAGACAATTCTGAAGGGCTTTCAAGATGCTGATACTCCATCCTTCAGTCAATTCCTCAATGGCCCAATTCTTTCATTCAACAGCTAGAAACATTAAGCTTCTAGTTTTTCTGTTCAAAGCTTCTCATTGCCCTTCGCTGGCAGAATCTTGCTGAGCTTGGGAAGGAAATCAGACTACTCATATGTATCAGCACATTTCCTCCCCTGGGCCTAAATTTAAAGCAGACAACATGTTTCAGAAATATTAATTTACATGAGATATTTTAAGTGCAGCATAGGAGTTTCCCAGAGTTTTCCTTCTCATGCTTCTAGCTTCATTAATCAACTCAGCCCTGCCAAAATATATCATAGGAAGATGTCTGTAGCCACTGTGGTCTAAGGCATAATCATACCTCAGAGATTAATATTTACAAGCCAATGTCTCCACTTTAACAAGGACACAAGAAACCAAACTGCCTGGCAGTTGCACAATGCTGCAGTTAACTCCTCCCACACCAGAAGGGTTCTTGCACTAAAAAGGGAGCAAAGCAAGAGAAGAGCAGCACACAAACTGGGAAGAGTCAGCACCTTGAAGTGCAAGGAAAACAGCAGACCCAGAAAAGAGCATGTTTCAGGTGGAGAAGTCTGGAGGAAAAGCCATGGCTTGCACAGGAGCTACTAGGGAGCCAGTCTAGCTCAAGTGCTCATGAGTTACCTGATACAGGTCAGCAATAAAGGAACAGGAAAGCTCCTCTCCACCTTTATCAAGCTTCTTACTACATTACATATCATGCTTTTGAGAGACTGCAGTCAAACAGCAAAATCCCACAGTGGTAGCACTGTGCCCATCCCTCCCTACGGCTCTCGACAAGAAGATGGCTCCCGCTGAAGAGCTGCATGACAGAAGTTGGCTGTCACAGAGCCACAGGGAGGAAATAACAGAATAATGGCAATAACAGCAACAGTGCCGAGAAGCTCTTAAGATCAGCAGTATTTGAGCCAGAATGACACGGTTGTCACTGCTCTGTTCTCACAGAGCAGAGCACCGGTAACAGCACGTCACAGCAAGCTGCAAACACAATCCAGAAATCCTCTCCCAAACTGCACGCTTCTCCAGAGCTCTGACACCCACATCACGTCACCCATGACCAGCTGCTGTCATCTGGGATGCCATCAACACCGGCCACTGCACTCTGCAAGCCTTCCTCCAGCCCTCCTCCTCGGCTTGCTTGTGCCCATGGCACACCCGACCTCTAATCATCTTGACAACCCTAGTCTCACTGATTAGGCTGAAAATAAGCATGACTGTCTTCTCATTAGCTGTATGCATAGCAAACAGGCAAAAGTCTCGTGGCATTTCAATTTGAAAAGGTTTCTTGGTACCTTACTTCTTTCGTTTACACCTGCCATGTTCACATTGATGTTGGCTACCCGAAATGGCAGCAGAGTGTTTTTCTGTTTATAACACCCTTTGTTTCTGCTACAGCAGCAGCAGGATCCCAGCTCCACACTCAATCTTTAAGTGACAGAATAGCTTGCGTGGTGATGCTAAGGCACGTAAAAATTGCTAAATGCAGCCAAATGCTTCTTCAGATCTGGATAGAAGTATCTTTCCAATTTTAATACAGTTGCACGCGCCAATCTTTGTGCACCACAGGTCTTTCTTCTCAGCCGGGAGTAGAGAAGTAGAAGCGGTTTTTGCACTGCTTGTTCTACTCTGCCACAATCAAATGTGAGAAATACCACCAAACCAAAGAGTAAGTTTTCCTCCACTGATAGATACACCCTCTCTAGATTTTCAATTCAGATTCTTCAGATTTCTCCCAAGATATACACAGTGTTACTAAGAGCTCTGCATGTCATTCCAAGAAAGCCATTTTGAGAGTGTGTTGGATAAAGAGCTTGCATCAGCCTAGTAACATTTTCTCCAAGCTTAATCAGCTCAGGATTGACAAGTGATAATGATAACCTATATGCACTTAAGTTTTAGAGAAAAACTAAGGCTGTGGTCCACACTTCTGTCATTTTCCCACTCTCTTCTACAGAAGATACTCCAGTTAAACACTTGCACTTCCATAACCCCTTTGGTCCTAAACCCAGGCACTGCTTCTAAGTGAATCATTTCTTGCTGAATTCTGCTCCCTCCCAACAGCCTGCAGTTCAAGTTTACACCTAAATTCACCTTACCAAGCGACACCGGTTATCGTAACAGACAATATACTCAAATACTGCCCCTTGCAAACACAACTCCAGACCTGCGAACCGAGACCTGACCCATTTCCTTAATCAACTGCAATAACGCTGATCAAAACTCTGTACGAGGAGCAAAAGCCCCCAGGGCCCTTCAGCTCAGACCCACCACCCTGAGGGATTACTGCTCCTTCCCTCAGCAGGGCCTTTTGCAGCTGTGTGGAAAACACACAGCAAGGGCACGCAGAGAGAGGAGGAGACACAGCAAGAGACAACAGACACCTGCGGATTTGATGGCAAATATGTGTGTTGCATTGGGCCGGGGGGATGGTTGGGGGGAGAAGGGCTTTTTAGGGGATTGCACACCCCAGCACGCCTCACGGGAGGGGATGAGAGGGGTTGTGGAACTAAGACGGGCTGCAACAAGGCAAGAAAGCCCTTTGGTCCGAAACAAACTATTCAGTACTTCCCTGTTGCGTGATCTATAGCCATACAATTTGATTTTCCAGGAAAAAAAAAAAAGAAAAAAAAAAAATCACACAGAGTACAGCTCTTCTCTTTGCTCTCCAGTTATCTGGGGTTCACATCTGTGGCAGATCTTTCAAGAACAAACATGAGACCTTACTGCTCATGGTCTCCAAACGAGCCAGCTGTGAGCACCCCTGAGCACTGCAGTGGAAGAGAGGAGCCACATTTAGTAGTTCTATGTCTAAAACTATCTTAAACAAACCCCCCCTTCTTCTGGACCAGTCCCTTCCATTTACATCACCATCCACCCACGTAGCATGAAATACTACTATAAAGCTGATAATTACATTTTTACAGAGATTAGATGTTAAATGTTTTCAGATTGTATTTAGGGCTCAAACACTCCAGTTCAGTTCAGCATAGAAAGTAAGTTATTCCTATTTTCCCCAGAGAAAAACAGTAGTTTCCATTGAATAGAAAAGGTATTTCCCCCCCAAAATTGCCTTGGCTTAAGGCCAAGAACAGCCAGATTTCAGGCCTGTACCAATAGAGATTCTCAACTCAGAAATTTCCCCCTTAAATACCTCTGAAAGAAATGAAAAGAGCTCCTATTAGTATTACTTCTAGAGCTGAAAGACCTTCAGATATCAAATTCTGGAATTATTCAGTTACTCTGTGCTGAAAGAGCAATTTCAGAGTACTTGGGGAGATGGGTATTTAAACATTAATTTGTAAGCTTCTCTCTTGCTTCCAGATCTGCAAGAATATATTCTGCACAACTGGAATCAAAGCTAGGCTTACAGAAGAATTAATACTTGAAGCCTTTTGAGGACTTTTTCCTCTTAAAACAAAGACACTGCTCATTCTCACACCAGCATCTACATACCAACCCAAGGCAGCTTGCTCGCACAGTACCCACAGCACACAAAAGCCTTGTACTCACCCAGCCACAAGGACAAGCGAGACCAGCATCCAGGAAAAAAAAAATAATCCTGCCATACTGGAGACAGAATTAAGTATTAAACTTCCACAACGCTCTCCAACGGGACACAGAAACCTCAGAACAGCTCAACCCCAATGCCACCCAGCCCCAAGAAGCCTGGGGTGGTGGCCAGGCCACCTCCTCATCATCCCCTGCAGCTGTGGCCGGTCCCAGCACCTCCCAGCAATCAATTAATCTGTGCCCACCTGGGCTGCTACACCTGAGGCACATCACACCCTCACGCTCTCAAGGCACGTCCCCCACACCAGACACAGCTGACGGCACAACACCCATCACATCTCACACTCTCAGGTCACGTCCCCGTGCCAGACAGAGTTAATGACCCATCACCCATCATGTCTCCCTTCGGGGAGTATCTCATGGAAACCCTGGCGCACCCGAGGAGCGTGGCACACAGATACAGCGGTCGCGCAGCACCGAGGTTTCAGCTTTTCTAAGGCATCGTGACAGCTCAGAACTTTCTATCCTGTGACAAATGTTAAGTTTTTTCCCCAATTCAGAATCAATTGCTGAAATATTGTATTCTTAACGCGTTAAAACGTTTAGGATTTTAAGCACTCTAACTTTTTTTCTTTGTACCAGGAAGAATACGTAGTACTTAAACATACACAACAACAAAAAGGTTTAAGAAGTCTATCACTTGCAAAGACTTGCCCACGCACGTTTGCGAAGTACAAGTATTCACTTAGACTGGTAAACACACTAAAACTTGGTAAGTGCCACTGATGTAATTTAAACAGTGCAACAAAATGTTCAGCTATACCTCAAATTCATCGGCACAGCTCATTGCATGCCACTACTTCTGAAGCAAAAAAAACTCCAAATACCCATTCTGTCTAATGCTACAGCAGCTTCCCCTTCTTGTTGCTCCCACCCAGTATTCCCATGTTCAATTGCTGCAGGAGAAACTATTTGCAAGGCAGGCTGTGATGCTGATCAGTAATTTCTAAGAATTAGTGTGGAATCTTGGCATTCTCCATCTCCTCTACAGGACAGAAGGCATCTCATGAATATTACTTATTCCCTTTTAAACAATTTTCTTTAAATCCTTCCAGGTTTCCTTCAGTAAATGGAAGACTACAATGCACATGGTAAAAATAAGATAAGAATCTGCTAGAATCAACCTTTTTTAGTGCTGCTAGTTTAGAACAAAAATGTATAAAGTGTACAATGTAATTCACATCAGATGGAAATTGTGCTGACTTCTAAAAAAACTAAAGTGGCACTGAGTCCTTCCCTTACATTTCCTGATCTGCTTTTCAGTCACCTACAGACAATAGTTCATTTGTGAGAAACATGAGTATAGTAATACTGTGTACAGTATTAATTATTAAAATTATGTAATTTGCAGACAATATCAGCATGACCGGGGTCAGTTCTTATCTGATAAGTAGTACTGAATAAAGTCTTTAAGAAGACACGTTTTTTCCAAGGACAAAACAATTAAGCAGCAGGAACTGTTTCTGTTTGCCTGGGCCATCTCTCCTTCAGGAAATACTGTGACCAACGCAAACTGGTTTTACGCTGGTGCCCACTTCCTAACCTAAATCTAAGTGAAGGTGCCGGGTGGTACCTGAAATCCTCTTCCCTTCCTCAAATTATAAAAACAAAAGGAATGGAGACATTGAAAGCAGCCCACTGAAACCATCCAGCCACGTTTGCTAATGGGCCACTTTCTAGCTTTCAGCAAGGGAATGCTATTACGTTCCTTAATCCACCTGCAAATCGATGATGATTTTTACTTGCTTTCAGCAACAAGATATGTGTGCATGGACTGTGCTATCTGACGAGCCAGCCACCCATACATGATTGATCAGCATCCTACCTCGGGTGTGTCAGAACCACAAAAATATGACAAATTCTCTTCGTCACGCTTCAGCTTTTGCTGGTTGTTAACACAAAACAGGTGTAAAGCAAAGGAATAAAAAACACCAGCCGTCATGACAGATATTGGAGAAGAGGACTGTGAACAAAGGGCTAACAGAAAGAATCCCTGGAGACCAGCCTTCAGCAGAAAAGACTGTCTGAAACGCCCTTCCCTGTCTCCAGCACACAGTCAATCACAGGATAATTCCCTCCAATTGTTTCACGTTAAACTGTTAGTTATACTTAGAGCTGTGTTTCATTAGTCTTTAACGAGTTACAAGAAAACTGCCCAGGACAAACTTTGCTATCCACCTGATACCTAAGTAGGATATGTACTTTTGAAAATGCTAGGTTTCTGCCTTCGTTTTTAGGCTCCTGATCAGCTTTTGAAAACTTGATCTACAGAGAGACCAACCAAAATCAGACCTTTGTTTTAGGGTATGTACCACCGATCCAGCTTACACCGTCTCTGCAGATGAGTAAGACAGAGTATTGTGTCTCCACTTGAGCTGGCAATCAAAAGCCAAGAGTTTTAACTGATTGTCTCACTACTGCAACCAGAAAATATGGCTGAGGTACCTTTTGCTGACAGTCAGCTCTGGAATTTCTGATGCCCTCTGAATTAGCAGAATCTGAGACTTATAGCTGCCTCTCCCATAAATCTTGTTCAGTGTAGTCCTGAATTAAAGTCCACCGAGGCTGATAGGAGCCCTTCCTTCACCGAGTTTGGGAACGAATACCTTGTGCGATCTCTGAAACCTACTAAAGTCTACCATACACTTGATCCTGCCTTTAGTTTTCCTTTTTCATGCCTGATCCATGACCTATGCTCTGTTCTGAACATGAGAGCTTATCTGCAGCCACATCTTTCCCATTTTGGCTCTCAGACCTTTGTATAAAATGTTTTCAAATACAGTCCACATGTTTTTTAATATACTGAACTTGAATTTCATTTTATGGAATCCAAGCAACTGTGTTTGGTAATTTCTTTTCCCTTAGATCTATCCATCCGTTTTTTGTTGGTTTTTTTTTTTTAAATACCAGTCATGTACTTACTGTACTTTAATTTTCTGATGTGGCCTTGCTTCAAGTTTTGACATTTTGCTGAAAAGTTTCAACAGCAATTAGTCAAAACACGATGACGTTTTGGTTTTCAGTTTAATCCATACCAGAGCATAGACCAAAGCAGTTTCCTTCCAGTGAGCACAGACTTTCTAATTACGCTCACTAATCACAGGAGAAGTAAGAGCTTTTTGGTGGAGGAGTGCCTCTCTGAGTTCATGCTCCAGCCTAACGAACATGATTTGATGCTCCTTCATGCTAAGTGACAGGTTCCACATCAGCAGCTGGGTGCAAGGCAGGGCTCCCACGAGAAGCCTTGGCTCCAGTTTACAGCCCTTACCGACTCTCCCCACGCTGCATTTAAACCCCTCTGTTTCCCCTAGAATCAGCTTTGATGATCTCCCAACACTTTCTGATTTAACCTTTTGCTACTTTTAAAAAACATGCTGACTGTAACCAATTGAATTAACTTATCCAGAGTTAGGCAGCACTGTTTCCAGTGGTTATGGCACAAGACTGGGAGACCAGAAACCGAGACCAGTGCTGCAGGGCTGCATCTCAAACCTCATAGCTGAAGAAAAAGTAGGATATTTAACCCTACCCTTAACCAGTTTTGAGTTAACTCTGCATCCTGAGCCATTCCAGCTCTCCCAGTGCAGAGAGAGAGTGCACCTCTCTTCGCTTGCTCCTCGTGCCCCTCCAAACTGGAATGTAAATGTTAATGTTGTCCCTAGGGGATGATTGCTCTTAGTGGACTAAGGGAATCCAGATATTTATCACTAAGCACTTCTACATCCAAAGTATGTCATATGTTCAAAGTTTCCAACAGCAAAATTGATCCGTGTTGTTGCTCCAGAAACAACTGCATTGATGCACAGGTGATAGTGGGTTCGTACCTGCATCTCCAGAGGTGTGCTGGAACATCTGCTATTTAAAACATCAACCAGGACCCATAGCAGCATTTTGTATAAAGGGATATATATGGACAAACAATTTTGACTAGATATTTAGAGAAAAAAGGATTTGAATACAGAAAAAAAATCCCAAAGTTTCCATAGAGCAAAAGAAACATTATGAAGCCTATTGGATTATTTATCCCATAATATTATTAGAATTGTCACAAATATTATCACCACAGCAGCAAGTAATTACTTGGCATTCCTTTGCTCAACATAAAATTATGTCAATGTTATCAGTAAAAGTAAAACAATACAACTTAGCTGCTTTAACATCTGGAATAAACGTTTCCAGAGTACAACATTTTTCTTGTCAATCTGGTAAGCTAATAGACCATTAAATGTTAGAGAGCAGGGAAATGTATCTCACACATATATACAGCGATAGCACCCATGAAGGAGGATGGTTCACACTGACTGCATCACTGATTGCAATGCGAGTACATAGCACAAGCTAGCACCCTAAAAATAGCCGTAGTGACTATCATAACACCATTTTGTCTCCTAAGTCACTTAGGAGCTCATTAAAATTTTACCTCAGTTCCAAACTTGTCTGAATCATAAGAAGGTTCTGAGCTAAAACCAGATGGTACATCCTGAACCTCTTTTACAATTTCCTGTCAAAAACCATCTTTCCCAACAAGTAGGAAACGAAGGGGAAAGAAACGATTTTTAAAACACAGCATAAAATGCTCCACAGAGAAGCACACAAAAGCATTGCCATTACCAAGCAGGTATCTCAGACTTGCTCTCTAACTCAATACCATTATCATAAGTGGCCTCTAAGTTTAAAAATCCCTGCAGCTGCAATCTGACTCCTACACGCAGGAAATAACTGTTTCTGTAACGCTGTTCCTATTCTCCCATTTTGCAAATACTGCATCTGTACTGGACATACACAATACTCCAGACGCAACTGCAGCCATCCACACAAAACGCAGAGCAGGCCAGATTCCCAGGAAGAGGGACGCCAGCCCAGCCAAGCCCCTGCAGGGTCCATTCATTGTGTTCCTCACGCTGGGGCAAGACCGGCAGGAGATGCAGCCCGCAGTGCCAGCACTGTGTCACCCAGGGATGGCGGAGCTTGCAGATACCCTGACGAGACAGTTCTCCAGATGCTCTGCGCCAGCAGCCAGCAGCAGGAACGATGCCTGGGCCAAATATGTAATACAAGGCAATGTGAACCATGACAACAGCAAAACAAGGGGATGTGAGACAGTGAGCTCGCTCATTTAACTAACAATGACACAAATCAAGAGCAATTCCATAAAATTACAGAACTTCTCTCTCCTCTACATTTACATGCAAAGGGTAACTACCTACCTTTAAAAATACGCGGGTCTGATATGGCTTGCATCCCCCAGGTTGCAGCAAGTTTACCCATGCCAACCTTGTCCAGAAAGCATCCTTAAGAGAAAGAGGTCTGTAAATGATGGATGATGAGGCCGGCTAAAGTTCGTGTCTTTCAAAAAGACTGAAAGTAGGAAAAGGATGAATCTGGAATTCTGGCTCTGTAACATAATCACCCATCTAAAAATGAGGATGCAGATACATATAGAGATAAATATATATACTTTTTAAACAGTTATAAAGAGTAAGGGCTAGCCCAGCTTGCACTGAAGCCAAGAATTATCCTAAGGTGACTGCAACAGGATATGGACCACATGTTGCAGCAGCAAAGCTCCTTGAGGGTATGGCTGGGTCTAGAAAGTTCTGCAAGAGAAACTTTCACCCGTGAAATGCAATTCCTGATGCTCTTTATATCAGAGCATGTTCTGCTGGCTCTGATTAGCTGGCAGGGAAGAGCTGAATTAAAAGCAAACAGTGCAGAATAAATACTTGTTATCAGAAAAGCACTAGGTGATTGCATCCCAGTCCCAGGATTTTATTCACCGATCTCACCATTTGGCTGCTCAAACTATTCCAGCATCTCCGGGTATCATCGTAACATTGTGTAACCATTAAAAAACATACGAATGGTAACCATTAAAAAACTTAAGAATGCCATGCACAAGGTAAGTGCTGCCTGCATATGAGGAGACAAGCTTTAAAGCACCAATTTTAAGTGGATGTGATACATGAATTACAAGTCATAAGCCTGTCTTTCAACCATAATACTGACCAACTGGCTCCCTTCATGTACTTAATGCTGCTATATAGAGTCAGCAGCTGCTTAATAGTTAAATGCTTCAGATTATTTCATAAATCCCAATTTTTATGCTTTTACAGTATGCCTCACAAAACTGAATTACCCAAAAACCAGCAGAAAAAGGGAAATGGCCCTGCAAATGTAAAAAAAGAAGAAAATCCATGACTTGAAATCCTATTCCTTACTCACCTAAAATATTTTTTATTGACTTTTCATACTTGCCATAAAATTAAATCTCCTGCAATTGATACACAGCTTTTAAAAAAAGCATAGGTTGTATTTGTGCTACTAGACAACATTTGTTTCAGATCATTCAGAACTTGGCCACCTCTAAGAAAATGAAAGGTCTAGGCATAGTCTCACTGATGTCCACACAAGATTTATTCCAGACTTTAAGATGAGTATGGCAGGATGTTTCACAGTCGAGTGTAGTGGCACTTTACCATATACGTCTACATAGATGAAGCACATGACAGCAGATTTAAAGAACTCATTCAGAAAATTCCAGGGAGTTTATCAAAAGTCAAATACTAATTTTTTTCTTATTTTGACTTTTGGGGGAGCAGAGATGTGTGAGAAAGCTTGAAGGTTTCTGGCTTCTTTTCCTTTTTCTGAAAAGCAGATCAAAGATAAATAATCAGTAAAAACTTTCTTTAATGGAAAAAAATCTTTTTCTTCAAAAGGCATGCAAATAGAGAAGTTTTGTTCAAGCTGAATAGGTGCATTTTAGATTCCATTGCAACAGTTTTGGATTTTGAAGTATCCTGACTACCTCAGTTATTTGCTAATGTAAGCATAGCAAATTATCTGCTATCATCTAGCTGAAGCTATTAGACTGCAGTTAATAATTTACTGCTCAACTCATCTTTATTCTGAACATGCAAATTATTAATTGATTACAGGTTTTCTGTAGTAATCTGTGCAAATGACTGCTCTTGCCATTCATTACTGCCTCCTTTTCCACCTGCCCGTCAATCGGCTGTAGCTCTTCTTGGTGATGCCAAAATAACATTTCAGTCTTGTGCTGTTTGTGAAGTGATGGAGCTCGAATGAAAGCACAAGCGGAGGAGCCCATCAACAGATATGTAGCCTCTCAGGTGTGTGATGCTGACATTTGGGATGCATGATGTTCACTGGGTTTTTGGCACTTTTGGAAGACGCCATGAAAAGCGCATAACACAACACGCTGCTCCTGTGCAGGGCAAATAGAGACCGTAAGCAAGAAGTCAGAAACTAGAACAAATCTCAAGCGCTTTGCACATCTGCTCTCATATTTGCAGGTACATAAGGTAAAAAGGATGGTTGGATCTACGGAGATACAGGGTTATTAAACACGATGCTTTTCACGTACACCAGGCACACAGCCACTTCCTTCTTTTTGAGACCTGACTCTTGCTGACTCGACGGTATTTTGGCAGCCTCACACATGCAACGCAGGGCCATGCTTTACAAAGTACAGCTATAGTATCGGCTTGTTATGTGAATCTGGAGTGCTTTATTCACAAGATTCCATACACCAAGTATTTCCATGTCTGTGCACAGAAGGCAACGGGTGCCATTTGGCTGCCCGCACTGTCAGCTCTCTACGGCAAGTATTTTCTGTCGTAACCCCTACCCTGGGTAGCAAATAAGGTGAAGACTTTATAAAAAAGGTCCAGTGAGATGTCTCAATAGATTCATTTTAAAAGGTCACTTAAAATTCATCTATTTATATACAAAAAACTCTTATTGCTGATAGAGAAAAAAAGAAAAAGAAAATATTGATAGAACACAGTGCCACCCTGAAGATTTGGAAACAAATGGAGCAGTAGCAGGTGCCTCCTCTGGCAAGGTAGATAATAACATATGATTCCAGATGAGCTTCATGAGTTAGATCTACAGCAGCTTTACCCATTTTTCCACCAGGCACTGAGAATGGGTTACTAATAGTTTCCTGCTATCTGCTAAAACAACAATTGCTTAGGTCATGGTAAAAAGCCAGGATATCTGGCTGTATTTATTCTATTACAAGCAAAGTTTTTAATCTTGTAAGAAATCATGTGATGGCTTTATCTCTAGCTTTAAAAAGACCTACCTCCAGGTCCCTGCGCTTGGAGTGACTGTGTTAGAGGAGGTGAAGCAGGAAAAGCCTGGCTAATTTCAGAGCTCTGCCCACAAGATAGCACCAACACATCCCAGCCACAGGACGAGCCTAGAGCTCTCAGGCTCGGCAGGAAAGATCACTTAAACAAGTACTTACTGCAACATGGTGAAGACATAGGAAACGCACAGCATTTGCATTCTGTTCTAAAATCACAAATCAACCCTCCCAAAAAGAATGACCAGAAATCAGAAAATTTGATTGTTTGTTTGAAGAGAATGAATTTGGTTTTTTCTGTTTGTTTTTTTTTTTTTTTAATGACACATTTGCATTACATCTTCAGTATTTTTCTTTCCACCCTGAAGATTAGAAGAATAACATTTTCCCTTGCGGAGTCTCATATAATATCTTCATCACAGAAACACAGACTTTAGGAAAACACAGCAAGGCTCAGATACTCAAAAGGTATTTGAATGACTAACTCCCTTTGGTTTCAATGTGTGTGAACGGCGTAAATATTTTTGAGACCTGGGGACCAAACATGAGACTCACTAAAAATATGTACCCGTTAGCAAAAATATCTGTATGTTACTGTTCTTCCCAGCTATTGGTGGTACTTGCTTCAGCTCTCAAACCTAGTTTAAGGTAGCAACATATCATCAGGGGTTTTTGGAGTGCTCTTACTTCTGCGAAGCAGAAAAGAGGTTTTTCTCTATGCTGGCTGCCTCCTGGTTTTCTCCCCCTGCAGCTCTGAATCTTTTCCATCCCACCTCCATAATTTTAGTAAGGAAAGGAGACAGGGAGAAAGAGATGCTCACGTCTGTGTAGAGTCACATCTGTAGCCAGCCCTCCTGTATTCAATCCTCTGATTTGGCTGTAAGGAAGAAGAAGGTCTTGATTGCACAGAGCTTTGAAGTCTAATGGTGATTGGAACATGTGCTGAAAAGACAGTGTCACTACCACATTTATATCAAAAGTTGATTATCTATTGAAAGGAAGTCTGTTTATATGTTTACTTCCACTTAGTTAATATACGGGGAAAGGAGAGGGAAATTAGCATATGAAAATGCCAGATGTGACTAATAGCTACCAAAGTAAGATAGGGCTGGGCTCAGATCAAAGGGGTCTGCTAATTTGGAGTAAGTCTGATATTGTTTCTTCTGTCTTAGAGTTACTTTAGGCCCCCACGGTAAAAAGATTTATTGGGAACCAGAAAAACACATCTGAGTTTCTCATTTTACAGACTTTATGTTCGCATGATGATATTGTTTCTTTTACACAGTTGCAGGATAGCACCAAAAGAACAGCATAAATCCTCTCTGGTACCTTTCAGTCCATGTTCAAAGACGTGAAGTATTTGGCATAGAAGATTTATGCACCAAGGTGATACTCTAACAAATTATGTCAAGACATCTGAAAGTCATCATTTCTGTGCACATGCATGCATTTTAAAAGAAAATCTACAAGAGGATCAAAAACAAGATTAAACCACATCTGTTTGGGTTTAAACTACATTGTCTGCAGAGTTCAAAGTTGTTTCCTTTCGTCTAAAAAAACTTACCCAGCTGTTTTTTATCTTAAATTCCTACCACTATCAAAGAAGTGTTTTCATTGGCCAGCCAGTGTTGTTTCTAGAAGTTGAGCTAGTTGGGAATGGAGCTAAGTAAGAAAATATGCTTTATTCATCAAAGGTCTACCCTCTGTGACTTGACTTGGCACACTGAGAAAATTAATAGAGAGGTTTCATCAGGTTCTAATGGGAGCAGTGTATCTACTGTATGTCATCATGCCATAAATTAGGTCCTCAATCTTTTTACGCAAGTAATTGACTACAACTGACACCGATAAGGAAAACATGAGACAGAATGAATTGGAAGAGGCACAAATTATATAATAAATAAATACATACAGCACAAATTCAATACATGGGAAAGAGAAATGTTTTGAAAACTGTCATCAATCAGTAAACATTCTGCATAAATGCAGGTGCTGTGCAGTAGTGTTGTAATAGCAGGAACTGTTCAGCTACCACTGACAAATGTACACACACGTGTACATGTGTATGTATACGTATACAGGCACACACACAAAATAACACTAGACCATGAACTCCTGATCTTCAATGTTAAACAAAGAGAATAACAGGTGGTACAACAAGACTGCCTCCATCATAGTGACAGTGTTTTGTGTTAAAATACGAAAGAAATGTGAAGTTAAACTAAAGGCTTATGATGCGACAGCTGCATAGCGAGCCATGAATTTCACTTTTCTATATGCCCTCTGCCTTTTTGAACGGCTTCAAGCAGCATGTGAAGGTCTGTTTCACACACCAGAGCCCCAGTTTCACTCCAGTGGGAACTGGCTAAAGCCTCTCATGAACTAGGCTACATCCTGACTCCTAGAGGCAAAGTTCCCTACATCCTAGGGCCAGTCTGGATTCACAAACGAAGCAGCAAAACACTTTATCCTGGCCAAGCTGTTCTCAGAGCTGCCCTCTCTCCCCCTCCCAACACACACAGCATGGGAAGGGAACTGGCATCCATCGCCCTTTCGACCAGGAGCCCAGGGCAAGAGAAGCTGCAAAAGCTTGGGTTGTTTAGGTGGGCAGGAGGGTGTGCGGGTGGAGACTTGAGGGTCCCACTCTGGATTTTGGTACCTAACGCCCCCCAAAGTTTTCTTTACTTTGAAGATCCGGCCCTATTCTTTCTGAAGTCGGGAACATAACTTGCTTTTATTATGCAGCAAACAGGAAAATTGAGTAGTTGTGCACTCTACAGCTGGTCTACTAATGTCACGATCTTTTCAATATGTTCATTATTCAGTTGTCACAGATTCATACATTTGATAGCTCTCAATCTGCAGATCATTCCTATCATAGCATAACAGCTGGCATTTCATGCCATAACACTATAACTATGTACCCATAATGTATAGAACATATGGGGCTAACTTTGCTTACCAACTGAGTACATATTGTGTCCTCCGCAGTCAAATGTAATTTTACACATTTCCAATTTACATTTAACATTGTGTGGGATAAACCAATAAATCATTTGGCCTGGAAAAAGGAACAATAACAGCTAATTTATGACTAATCAGAAGCACATACTTTTTGTTGTGTTTGTTTTCACTGGAATCTTGAATTTGAAAATATTTTGGGTGGTCTTTGTTCTAAATTTGTTCCTCTCCTCTTTCCAAAGTCTAGTGTGTCAGAGTCCCCCCTGTTTGACTTATCTGTTCCACACAAATGGAAAAAACGGTGGGTCAATCTGTTGACATATGTTTAGAGACCACTCATAGAAGGCTGGCGCTCTCTGTACAGCTCAGGAGGAAAACCTATAGCTGAATTCTCCAAGGGGGGAAAGTTCAAGAATAGAAATAAATCAAGATGAAGAACAATAGGAAAATATGCTGTCAATTTATTCAAACACCTTCTGGCATACAGCAAGAAAAATAGCCCCAGTGCCCCCATCATTACTTAATGCAATTCTCTTTTTCCAGGTCACGGTAATACATGTTCCAGCCACCATCTGAAAATTAAATACAAAGCTGGCGAGAAACAGAATTCATACAGCTCCAAGGGGATGTGTTCAATAATGCCCAAGTGCCTTAGAAATGTAAGTCAAATTTTCAAAGTCCCAAAGCAACATTTAGGCCTAATTTCAGTGCTTAAGTCTCATGCCTTTAAATATTCTTTTGCATCTGGCTTAGGCCAGCAAGTGCATTCAGCTGTAGTTACACAAACTTCTTCATTTTTTATAGGAGAACCATGCCTCTCCATAGCAGATCATCCGATGAGCAACAGCAACTAGGCCTGGGAACAGCAACGCAGCAAAACCCAATCATTTAAAAAATATGCTGCCATTGCCTGTCACGGATGCTCCAGAGCCCTCCGCAGGAGGTGAGCTGAGGACAGGGACCGAGCAGAAAATATCCTGGCTCTATCCGCTGCATGTAACAAGTCCCTTCAGTGCTATTTCAGGGTATTTCTTTCCCCTTCCCAGACCAATACGCCCTTCATAATTTCAAAGATGGATAGATGCAGATTGGGGGTTTTGAGGTTTTTGGATGAATAACAGCAGTAAGGGCCATCCAAGTGATTTGAATTTCAAATCCGTGGAGGAGCTGGAGGGCAGCCCTTGGTGGATGGTTGGTCATAACTGCCTGTGCAGCAAATATTCTGGTGTATTCACTTCCTAACTGCATCTTACTCAGTAGCAGACAAGTCTTATTTAGCAAAACAGATTACAGAAATCCGCACTTTCACTGCGGTCCTTGAAGATTTCTGTGTGAAAAGAACAAATGTTTTGCTTAGAAAAAAACTGTGTGTATATATTGTGTAAATATGGGATAAGTATTTATAAGGATTGTGTGTATCTGAGTCACATAAACATGCTCAGACACATAAAACTTCCTAGGAGCTTTTCACAGCACTGATGCCATGAGAGAGACACACACACAGTATGCCAGCGATGCTCTCTCACTAACCAGTTCCCTTGCGATACGACCGAATCTCGACAGCCAAAAGCAATAGACCTCTCCAGTTGTGGACAGACAGTCTTCCTGAGATCACTGCCTAGTGGGTAGAGATCAGAACACTCCTCTGTGCTTGGGCAATTCAAGTCAGAGGTACCATCAAATAGTCAGCTTAGGGTGAACACTTCATCCTCTCAGTCCCACAGCCTCCTAACACTCCCAGAGAGACATTAAGTGCCCATTTTCAAGCATCACAATACCAGAAAACATGAAAATTTAAACCCCAACAAGATCATAGTGTTGACATCACATTGGCTTTGCTAATACTGCTTCACATTATGTAAACTTTGAAGGCTACAGTTATGGGAAAGCATTGCAGCCTTCCTTTCCAGAGTGGTGAAAAACGTAGCTGAGCCTTTTCTAAACTACGGAACCATCTGTTGTCTTTTAAAACACATACCCAAGAGCCAGCTATTCAGCTTCATGCTCACCTGTAGAGCACTTCAGGGAGGAGGTGCAATATGTAATGTCTCTGCTTCGCTAATTGAGCTCTGCACTGCCTTCCTCAATGGCAACGTCTGGCCTTACACAAACAGCTTTAATAACACAGTGCTCTGGAGGGAAAAACAGACTCAAACAAAATCCTTTCGTTTAATCATTCCAAAACACAGTAAATATTTCAAAAGAACTTAATGATATAAAAGCAAACAAGAGATGCAAAATTCTGCTGTTCTGAAAACAATTTTAGAGATGTTTTGTGTCCAAAGAGACCCTTTTAAATATTGTCAGACCTCCAGAATGTTCTTATTAGCCCTACTACCACAGAACCTGTGAGCTCTGGTCAAGTGCTTTGACCTATTGTACAAAGACATGAAGACACAACCCATCCCGAGGCAGTTTGCAATTAAAACAAGGCAAGAGAAAAGCTAGGGATACAGGCAAGGCAGTGAGGCATTCAAGGTAACCCTGATCATCCAGCCAAGCTGTACTTCAGTATAATCTTTAGATTTTTGATGCCTCTCAAACAACATAGGGAGCTTTATGGAAGTTTTGAAGGTAAAATATGCACTTTGTGAATGCGCAAGAGAGGTTCCTCCCATAAGCATGAAGCAAAACGCAAGTGTAAATCTAATTGGCATGGGATGGAGATGGGCATCATGGGCAATCCGCATTTGGGAGTCAGCCTTTCAGTAACGACAGTGAAATGACCAATGGACAGGCGACAGTGGGCCTCAGTAGCACCTTGTAAGCAAAGCCAAGGCGTTTATAGGTGATGTGAGAGAGGAAGGAGTGTCAGTGAATGGACGTCAATAGAAGGACAAGACAGAGTGGTGCAGGTACCAGAGGGTCAGGAAAATGTAAGGAAAATGTGATATTACAAAAAAACCTGCTGAGGGTGCTGTTTCATTTCAGAGTTACAAATTAATAAGTAGCTTATTTTGTCTGAAAATTTAGCGTCTTGCTGTCACTCCTATTTTTTTCTTCCTCCCCAGATCCAGCCAGTGTGGACAGACCACTGCTACTTATCAAAAGCAGTGGAAAAGACTGAACCAATTCACTGTGCAATCAGACCAGGTCTGAAGCCGACACAGAGCTAGAAGGTTAGGGGAGGAATTGAAGAGAAGTCTGAATGGAAGAGGACTCTGCTTGGGATGAAAGGGAGCATCATCCTTTGAGTGACAGCAAGGAGAAGGCTGGGAAGATAGCAGTGCAACACAAAAACAACCACTCCACCCTTGTCCTTATTTCACACACTGTTCTGATCTTGCTTGTAGTCTTAAGGACTAATTAACGCTGCACTAGCTCTGCTCATCCCAGAAGCCTGATGTTAACACAAGATATCAAATGAATTGCTGTTCTTCAAATGGAAAAGAGATGTTTTAGTGGCTTGAATTTTCATTGTGTGGGTGTAAAGAAAATATGCTTATTTTCTTTTTTATATACCAGGAAACATATGGAAGCTGGATTATATTTGTCCCAGCCTGCCAGTATTTTAAATTTATAGAACCCAAATCCTTTGGGGAATGTCGTAAATTTACATACACTCTCAAGTGCTAATGCTTGTATAGGGATCTTTAGATTAGCAGATCCATGTGCAAAAGCACATATGTACAACCACCTCTTTAGAGGCCTCGCACATATGGAAGCCAACGCGGCTTAACGCTTCTCATGTCAGCATTATTCAGGCCGGCATCAGATCAGAAGCTCCTTACTCTATCCTGTCACGGCTCCTTCATCTTCTTCAAGATATATCAGCACTAACTGTACAAAGGTCTTCAGTTTATCACCGTACATCACCTAGGATGCAACAAGAAAGCTTTCCAGGCTGTATTATCTATTAAGACCCAAACATTTCTCAGCTGGTCTTTTTATCTGATGCTAAAATTTAGCCCTAAGAAATATCAGACACTGGCCAGTCTGTCCTAGAACAACAGAGCAGTTTATCTCATCAGTGCATGCAAATTGATGAAAATTTCCCACTTTAAACTATTTTACCTTTTCATCGTAGTTTTGCTTTATTCAATGACTTCTCGATGCAAGCCAAACTGATTTATATGTGGAACTAGATTTTGCATACCAACAATATCCCCGATACAGTTCCTCAACAGAAACATTTGAAAGGTATCCCTATTCCTGTCACAGAAAGGCTTAAAATGAGTATTTTTCTTCACAAGTTAACACCAAATGCCTCTGCATGCTGTCACGCCGCAGGACACAAGAAATGTCTGATCTGGGGAACTGCCGGAACACCAAAGTCCCATGAGAGCAGGCAGAGCTGCTCCCCTGAAGCGGGGGGCACTTGCAGGATGCCCTTGGCGTGTGTCTCAGCAAGAGATCTGCAGGGTCTGGCATGGCAAGAGGACCTGAACGTGTCCGTACCCTTCCTCTGGGTTATCAGAAGGTGGCAGTGTTGGATCCACCATCACCTTCAGCCTCAGCCGAGCCTCCACCAACAGCAGCTGCCAGCGCAAATGCAGCCTTAATAATGACAAATTACACATCCGCCGCTCAATTAGTCATCATTCATGTTGTGAGCCCGTCCTCCATCAGGTGGCTACAGTCAAAATCCTTAATACTGAATTACCCGTTTTGTTAAAAGGAAAAAAAAAACCAAACCACTAACGCAGTCCTGGGGACATGGGGACCCACAGGCTTGTGCCGACGCACACGCCCTGGGCAGAGTCACTGGCATCGGGCTCTCTGCTTCTCTGGGCTGAGGTTTTTCAGAATAAAGCAGATGAATGACAAGACAGCAACCCCAGACCATGCCCGACAGGACCACGTCAGTCTTCGGTCACATCACAGCAAATGTGAGACGCAGTAACATTGCCTGCGGTGTTAGACGGCAACTGATCCTGCAAGAGCTGAGCACCAAGCAAAAGGCTGATGGGCTCAAAGCTACAAAGAAGTATAGTCACAGTAAAAGCACTGCAGCCTCTCGAAGGCCTAGAGGCTCAGACTCAGCTCAAAAAAATCTTCACTACACCGTGAGGTGTCAGACAGATATGTACGTCCCCTGCCAATACCCCAACTTAGCCAGACAGAGACCAGCTCTAGCCTGGGAAGCCTGTGACCACACCAAAAGGTGCCTCACCATGGGTAATTAGCCCTGCGTACGGGGAAGATGCATTATTTTGGCCACATCCATCTAGCTACCCCAACCGCTTCAGGATGTGCATGAAGCCTACATAGGTTTCTGTCTAGCCAGATGCCTTTGCAGGGGGTGAAGGGTGCAATGTCTTAGGCTGCCAGACTCAGGAACACCTTTTGAAAATGAGCTGCGTGTTCCTAAGTCAATTAAGCCTTATAACTGTAAATGGAGCCGTGTCTAGGCATCCTTGAAAACCTGAGCCATAGTATGAACCCAGAGACCTCACCATCTGGCACAATCAGTCCCAAAATCAACACTGGATTCAGGGTTTACACAGAAGGACTAGCATTTTCCCTTCTACCATAGGACACCACGTCCAGGTGGTGAACTTCTGCCTCATGTCACATCTGAAAGACCAAATTACTGAGGACCAGCTTGTAAGCGCTCGCTCACCCACTCGTATTTACCCCAGTGGAAATACCGGAGGAAGTATCTGCTACTCAGTGAGAGTAAGAGGCAAACAATCTGGCTCAGAAAGGAAACATAACACCAGCTGATTCAGAGCTTTTTAGCATATGAATGTGTAAATTTGCTGCGACAGGTGGGATGTTTCAATGACTTTCAATAGAAAGCCAACTGCTACTCAGTTATCATTAGAAATTTCTCACTGAAATGCCAATGACTGGTGCCCCATGCTGGGTAACGGAGCTCGAATTAGTTTTTTAAAAGAGACAGTGAGAGCAACTAAAAACACTATCCCTGCTGGGTGATTTCCTGATTGGAGCATAACTAGCAAAATATTTGTTCATGCAAATGTTTCCTGCCATGAGCAGCTTAACAATTTCATGCAGGAAAATAAACAACAAATAATGAAAAGCACATGAGGCAAATAGAAATATTTGGAATCATCCTAATTACAGACATCTTCACTTTATGGAAAGAGCCAGAGTCCAGCAGCCCAGCACTGACCTCAGTCTGTAACAGAGCCAGGGCAGGAAGAGTCTTAGGAAGAGATTTCCAAGACAGCTTAGCTCTTATACCTCTTTGTCAGATATTCAAGGGTATTCAGTATGAAGCAAGTCTTTCAGCGGCAGCTGCTGGACGCTGAGCCTCGGTAGCGGAGCTCGGGTGATCTCTTCCCATGGACTCTGATTCTCGCTCCCTCCCCACCCAGACTGCACCCACATCAGCTCTCCTTCTGCCTCAGCAGGGATGAGGCAACAGGATCTGCGGAGAGGGGAGCTCAGACTGCCGTCCGCCACACAGCCGGGACTCTCCTGGCTTTAGCAAGCTGGGTCTGCAAACCGGAGCGCAGCTACCAAAAGCCCACACGTAGACATAACTTCAGCATTTCTCTGGTGGTGCAAGGTAGCTTGCACCCGGAGCGGTCCTGCCCCCGGTATAACCCTCTGCCTGAACTCCACTCCATTGCATGATTTGCAAGGATGAGTGGCAAAGGATAATTTCGCTAGAAGGGTCTCCTGGAAAATATCAGGAAGACAGGGGACACATTTTAGGGACTTGCTAAGGCTTCTGGTGGCTCCTGTCCAACAGCCAGCACACAGGAAAAGAGCCTGTGTATTTTCACTCGCCTGGAATAACACAGAGAAAAGTTCCCATCTGCCTCCAGCTCCGTTCCCCTTCCAAGATGAATAACAACAGATCACCACCTGATTTTGCCCAGCCACAAGAAAATACAAAATGGTCCAGCAGTCCTATCAGCAGCAGCTCAGGCCAGGATTTAAATCCTCAGTGGGTCACATACATACCTCTTGCAAAACCCCTCCCCACCTCAGTCCCCCCACCATTGCCTACTTCAGTCAGTGTTTCAGTTGTGCTTCAATTTGTTTTTATTAAAATAAACACAGAGGTGCTCAGAAACTACAATAACAAAATGACCCAACTGCAGACATGCGTACTAATGTCAAGGAGACTTGCAACAGCGCAAGCTAGAAGATGGCTTTTTTTCCTTCTTCGCTGGGCAGAACCTATGTTCCACGGACAGATGGGATTTTTCTTAAAGCTAGAAAAACACTGTTTGCTATGACCCAACAGAGTCATGCTCACTGAACCAACTGTCATGCTCTAAATACACTAAGTGCTACACTAAGTGAAACCAAACAAATGAATTCAAAAAGATTAACAACTCTAAAGCTAAAAGACATGGAGCCTTTTATGTTTTTCTCTCCAGGATATCTGGGACATTTGTTGTGAACACAAGTATACTGCACACGATTACAATTTATTGAATTAACCCCAGAATAATTTCTGTTGTTTAAAGTAGCACTTTCCTCCCTTATCTAATGCAGATGAAATCTTGAACTTCAATGCCCATCTGCAATACTGTGTTCCATTACAAATATATTGAGCAAATTAAAGTAAGTTCATCTGGAATTTTTTTTTTCTGGTTTGGTTTTTGAGGTTATGAGTGGGGCTTCAGGCAGCTGCTGCAATCAGTCTGTAAGTTAAATGTTGGTTTCATGGTGGCTGATGACCTAACAGAAACAGCAAATGTTGAACACTTGGGGAAAATAGCAGAATCCTGTTTAATCATCTTACATTTTCTCTTTCTTGTTGTTGTTTTTTGTTTGCTTGGTCTAAAAAAGTTACTTTTCTAAAAAGGGATTAAAAACTTCAGCCATTTTGCTGCGAGAGCCTTTTGTTCCAACCCACGAAAAGACACAGTGGGAGGATTAATTTTGCTTAACAATCAACTTGAAAAGTTTCCTTTAAACAAGACACACTCCGTGTAGCTTTGAAGTTCAGATGTTAGCTCCAGTTTGAATCTAGAGAGTTTTGAGGAGCACGTTCACACCTAGGCTTTGCCTGTAGAAGAGGATTTACAGCAGCAGACCTTTAGCCACAAATCCCTGTGCGTACCGTGGCCCGTAAGGAAAATCACAGCGAATCTACACAAGCTACCAACATGCACCAAAGCTGCTCTTGATGTTTATATGACTCCCGATGCTGCATTTGCAAGCTAATGGCTCGGCACATGACAGCACATTAATTTGCAGGGGACCAGTCGCTAGGGTGGACAGGGCTGCGGAGCCAAAGGGCATTCAACAACCGGCACAGAGGATGCTGCTGCATGTCCACCCCAGAGATGTGCTCATCTGAAACCTATCGGGGCTTGGATACAGCCTGCGCTTACATTGACACAACGGAGATTTTCTACCCAGCAGTTTAGAGAGGCCTTACAAAGTCTATTTCTCTTGCTGGGTCATGCTCACCCAAAGGCCTCCAAAATATATCAGCTATCAAAAAGATAACTTCAAAGCTGAAGAAAAAACAGAAAGCAAACATCTAAAAGCCCAAATGGAGGCAAACAACTACACCCAGTGCTCCAGGAAGTGTCACTTTACAATACGCGAAGTCTGTGGAGGTGATGACATTAACACTCACAGCAGAATTTCACTCCCAGTCCTGCTAAGAAGCAGCTGAGAAGCTCACAGCTCTGCTCCAAGGTGTCTCTTGAAGTCTCCTGTATTTCTTTGCACTTCCCTGACAACAACCCTCTGTGGCTCTCTCATAACACTGCGTATTGCGAAATCAGAGTTATTAGCTATGCTACCCAAGGCAGGGTGCAAAATAACCCCGAGCCCTCTTTCTTAGATCTTGGAAAACTATTTGACTCAGCTTTATTTCCTTACCACGGTATAAAAAAATAGGCACTGGAAGAGTTTACAAACCCTTTTCATGTGGAGAGGAGGAACGTGAGTTCCCTTTAATCTTTCATAGCTTGTGTGTGTTAACGGCATGCTTAAAGAGTGCCAGCTGATTTGAATTTTGCAGGGGATATGCAGGGACCACCAAAGTCAAAGAAGGCCTGTCCTTGCGATGAGAGAGGCTGCAGGAGCCAGGGCAGAGGTGACCATGAGGAATGTAGATCTAGAAAGAGACATTGGGCTGAGATCATCACACGAGCGGGATGATCTCTTCTGCAGACTGAAGGCCAAGTGCACATGTTGGGTTTACCCCAGACCAGGGAAAGGCAGACTTTCCTGTTCAGCTCTGCTCATTCCACTCCTCCAACTTGCCAGGAAGGAGGAGAAAGGCTTTCTTGCTTAAGCATAGGCATCTTTGCAGAGAGTGTAGTCTTCACTGCAATGATGGGGATCAACTTTAGTTTATGATGGGTGACTTACCGTGAAGGAAAAAGATGAATTGTTATGTGAGAGAAGACAGATTAATGATGGGAGAAAACCACAGCTGAAGAGGACAACCAACAGATTCGTCCCAAGAGTACTAGGGCTGCTGCTATTACAGGGTAACTAGATCTAGATTTTAGTCACTGGTTTACCACCTCCCTGAGTTGAAGTACCTGTATTATCAAAACATTTTCTAAGTGCTTTCCAAAATTTAATGTTATTCTAAATGTCCTACAAACCTCCTTGCAAGGACAGGTTGCACAATAAGCAGTACTCGAAATATAGCAGGGCACATATTATTGCGCCATAAAACACACACCTTGGGTGTGTTGCGGGGCATGATGCAAAGAGCCTTCCACCTTCAACTACCTGAATATAGGGCTCCAATCTTTCAGCTGTGACTTGCCACAGACAAACTGACTGCATTCAGGAGGTTTTTATTGAGCAGTATTGATGCGAATTTCATCACATGTTACAGTTCTCCACATTTGGGTTGAAAAGTTGGCAATACTTCCAAGAAAAGTATTAAATAATGCTAGGGAAACAAGCAATGTCTAATGTGAAATCCACCAAGTAATGTGAGACAGAGATGGTGAGAAGTTTTCCAGCAGGACATTCTTCCAGGAGGAAATTTGGTTTCCTTGAATCCAAAATGTTTGCAGAAATGTGTCAGTTTCAGTGACACCGTGTTTTGAAAAATGCTGGAACAGGCTTAGGTTGAGATTGAACACTCAGACTTCCTTCGAGTGGAACTTTTCTGTTTTGAAATGCATTTTTTTCAATCCTTTTAATCTTATGTTACACAATATAAAACAGAAAAATCAATTTCAGACCCAAATTACATTAAACCGAAATGTTTCTGTTGTCTTAAAATAATTCTTCCCCCCCCAAAAGCTCATGCCACAAGAAGCCAAAACTGTGTTACATCCTCATTTTGGAATTGAAAGTGATTTGAAATCACAGTACACTTCTGTGAAATGGAACCCTCTGTTCCAGCACGGCTTCGTGGCTTTCGGTTAAATTCACAAGTGAAGCAAAATGTACAGTGGAGAACAGGCCAGCTGGTCTGAAATACTTACAGAACTGTAGATTTATGGATATGATATCTACATGAGAATGCTAGAGGGTTAATTATAGCCATAGTTTTAGAATATCTTCTAACATCAGTGTTAAGACCCTAGAGGTCTGAAATGATCTTGAGACACTTCTGCCCCAGTTCTGCTCCTCATGCTCTGTTGGCTCTGACCTGAGAGAACCAGCCCTACTTGCAAACAAATGGCTGTGTCCTTGCAATTACCCAGTGACTCCCAGATTTCAAAGCCAGAAGGGATCATATAGACTCAACACGTATGTAACACAGTACCAGCCTTCATTCTTTTAACACTTGAGTCCCATTATCCAGGTTGCCAAGACTCATGAATTTTTGACAAGCGGTAGATTTTGGCCAGGGCGAGAGCTGCTCTCCCAATCACATGAGAACCTCCAATTTTCTCAGAAATTTTAGCCAAGCTAAGGGAAACTGCAGCCAACCTTTCTGACAAGCTGTTTATCCTAGTGTCTGCTTCCCAGGATCGAAGCAATTGCAACTGCGTTCCCAAAAGCAGGCAATGCGCTCTTCGCTCCCATCAGTAACCCAATACCAGTCTGACAAGGAAGGAGGGGGAATGGAGATGCAGAAAGATCAGCAGACAAATAGGATCAGATTTCAAGCACAGGGGGTAGCTCCTCTGGAGTCCCCCTCCACCCCCAACTCCCTGTTTCCTTCTTCTCTCCATCCTGGCTGGTTTCAAAGAATAAGGGAACTGGGCTGCAGCTGTATATCCTTCTGCTGACCTGGGGAGAGAAAGAGTTCTTTCTGCTGCTGTAGCCCAAGACCATCCCAGAATGAGCAGAGCTGATGCTACAGGGATGGGGTGGATGGTGATGAAATCTATAGTGGAAATAGGAATACGCAGAACTGATGGGAATGGAGAAAGCAGAGAGTACACAACTGATTTTAAGGAGGAGTCATCAAACGGGCCAATTTGGGGAAAGTACCCACCTAAGCAGACCAAATAATTTTTCTCGATAAATCTGAGAGATACTCACACTGAAAAGCAAAGGAACATGGGAAGAAGATTGGGGTTTTTTAAGTCACCCAGAAAACAGACCCCCAAACTTTCTCTTTATATTTGCATAATTGAGGGTGGAAGAGGGAAGTGTAAAATCTCTCCCAGTTTCAGTCTAGTCGAGTTAAAACTACCACATTCTGACACAGGTTTACCAAACAGCCTACAACAAAATCAGTTTGCACAGGAGGAATTGGAGACACCAGAGTAGCTGCTGATGTAAGCTGGGTTGTCCACACACAGTCCCTTCCTGAAATGAGATGGTCAAACAGACAAGAGAGATGCCTCCTCATGCAGAAATATCACCCAGTCTGCAGGTCCTGGTGAGCAATTCTAGCTAAAAAGTGGAGCCTGAGCAAAGAGAAATGCTTTAATGAACGAGTTCCTAATAGCAAGACAGCATGTCTTCCCTGGATTCAGCCTCAGCTCCCATACTAAACAAGAACCTGGGAGACTACGGGTTAGAGGGCTAAATACAAACTGGAAGACCTTTTCTAAAGTGTTTCAGGGCTGATGAAGCATTCTGCAGATAACTGAAAAGCAACATATGGTTTCCTAATCTGAACTACCAGTAGTAAAAAGAGATATACGAAAAATCATGAGGGCAAGCTGTATAAAGCCGCCAAGAAGCTGAAGGGCCTTTAGATTTTGGAGGGTGAACAAGACTATATGCAATAGCAGCAGCAACTGAGCTGAAATGGCTATCATAGCTAATCGCATCCGTTCTTCTTCCCTAATAATTTACAGCTGAATAGAAGGCTCTGTGGAAGTATTGGATAAGCAAGTATTTCGTGCAGTGCCCACTTTTAACAACTGCCTGGGAGTGATTATTTATGTGCGAGTGCCAAAGAATTTGACATGACGGATTAGAAAGTAAAACCAAATTCTGCTCTCAAGGAAATCACCAGAAATGTGAAGGAATGTATTGGATTTCAATGGAGCAACTGTGCATTTACATTATTTTTTCACAGACACTGACCTTTGACATTTGGTCCTTTTATAAGAGCTCAAGGTAAGAAAATGGGGTGGGGGAAATGAACTGAAATCATAAATGATCAGTAAATGAAGGAGAGGAAATGTCCATGTTCTGCTATCCAAGCTCTTTATGTTTGTTGGAAGAATCTTCCTCCATCAAGCCCAACTTCTACTTATTTGGAGATCCTGATGTTCATCCAAGGCCCAGTTTAGCTATCAAGAAATGAGCTTCATAGAAAATTAGCCCTTTTCAAGTGTTTTTTTTTTCTCCCAGTAGCTTTCACGGCATTTTCCCTTCCTTCAGCTTTTCAGATTTCAAACTTAAACAAGCGTGAAATCTTTGCTCTGTTAGAGCCAATGGCAAAATTCCCACTTATTTGGATCATCCCATAATTTCATGCCATATATTTTGCCCAAGCTTTACTGCAATCAAAGCTTCTTTGTTGCTCCAGTTAACTGGACTATTTCCAGATTCTGGCATTCCTAGTATGAAGATAAAGGGCTTCAAATTTGGAGTAATACTGGAAAGGAAAGTACCGCTTGAGCAGAGCCAGTCTTTTTGACTGGGGGATTAAGAGAAGGAAAAGTGATTCCGGTGCAAGCATGGAACATTTACAGCCCTACTACAGCAACTCAGGTGCATGCTACCCACACTACAGTCTTCTCAAAAAGACCCCAACAGAAAGGAATTGCCATCAGCTCACTCTGTTGATGAAGGCACGTATGCGCTGACACCCTAGATTACGATAAAGGCTGAAAGAGCTGAAAAATGGCATCAAATATTTAAGAAAATATAAAATAATAATTCACAGAAAACACTCTCCATTTGGTGACACTCCCCATAAAATGGTGAAATAAGCAAAAGGGCAGGTGGAGAAAGCTGGACAAAATGAAACAAACAGCGTTTTGCTCAGACTGCAGAAGAGTGGCAAGGTGAGGATATCTCGCAAACATTTCAGTGCCTCATATCAATTTGCCACCACGTGGAGCTAAGAAATCTTCCAGCACACAAGAGATGCAGGCCAGGCACCAAAAGAAGCCCATTAACTTGCTTATTCCACAAAGGGCTTTGGGATCACAGCTAAATACAAAGGGTTTCTTCTTGGAAACCCAGGAGAGGCTGCATGGCCTTTTCAGTTACTCGGGGAAAGTCTAGTCTCACCGCTTCTGCATACAGAACCACTGTCCTGCCTGCCGTATAATTAAAATTAGTCCCTTTGTTCTGAGAAATGGAAAAGGTTAAATTAAAGACTCCAAGAAAGTATCAAAACATTTATATAGAGCATAATGTCAACAATGTTTTCCCATCTACAGATAATATAGCAGTTAAAGATAAACCTCAAATTAACATGACTCTATATGTTTTGTCTGTGTTTGCTACATCATTAAGCTAAAAAACTCAACAGTTAGCTAATAGCAGAATGAAAAAAAGAGAAAATGGGCTGTGCAGTATTCAGACCAGTTGCTAGTTAAAGGTAAGTCTGCACCTCTTCTCCTGGCTCCATGCAAATGCACTCTTGTGGGTTAGGAAGAACTCTTTAATTCAGGAAGATTTAGATTACCAAAAGAGGGTATTGAGGGAGTGTCCTGGTTTCAGCTGGGATGTAGTTAGCTGTCTTCCTAGTAGCTGGTACAGTGCTATGTTTTGAGTTCAGTGTGTGAAGAATGTTGATAACACACTGATGTTTTCAGTTGTTGCTCAGTAGTGTTTAGACTAGAGTCAAGGATTTTTCAGCTTCTCATGCCCAGCCAGGGCACCTGACCCAAACTGGCCAACAGTGTATTCCATACCATGGGACGTCCCATCTAGTTTAGGAACTGGGAAGTGGGGGGGGCGGGGAATCGCCGCTGGGGGACTGGCTGGGGGTCGGTCGGCGGGGGGTGTTCCGGGCAAGGGGGGGTACAG